>NW_012118733.1:340360-460088 GCF_000951035.1 Colobus angolensis palliatus
CCATGCCCAGCTAATTTTTTTGTATTTTTAGTAGAGACGGGGTTTCACCCTATTAGCCAGGATGGTCTCGATCTCCTGACCTTGTGATCCACCCGCCTTGGCCTCCCAAAGTGCTGGGATTACAGTCGTGAGCCACCGCACCCAACCTGAATTGTTTAAATGTTTACAGTGAGCATGTTATTTGTATGATACATAGTAATTTTTGATGAAAACATTTTGATTGCTGAAAAGAATGTCTTCTCTTTTGAAAATAAATCCATCTTTGTGTTAATTAACACTGGAGGTCAACCACAGCTTTATAATAAAATACTACATTCAAAACACCTATGAAAGTAGCTCGTTCAAGAATATAATTTGCTTTGAAATGTAGCTTGAGATGGAAATATACTTCTAATAATGAAAGGTGTTGCCTTAGTAATAAATGAAAATAATATTCCATTATTATCCCTTCATAGAAAACAAATAAAATCCTAAATGACATTTTAATTAACCAGTGATTTTTCTCGAGAGATAAAGCTGAGATTTGTTTTTTTAAGACCTAGGTAGGATTGGCAAATAGTGTACAGAAATCTGGACATCCTTTGAAGATAATTGTTGGGGTGAGATGGGGGCATAGAGTACTGTTTTATTGTGTTCATTTTTATTAATGAAACTGTGAATTTAGACCAAGTAGTGATTTCAGAATAGAAGATGGAACAGGATGTTTAGTGGTTTTTGTATACTATTTTTGTAAAAGACTTTGGTGCAGAATCTTTCATAAAATGAAATCTTTTTTCAGCCACGTCTGTTGTTTATTTTTAGAATTCACAGCAAGTGTTCTTGTTTGAAGAACTGCAAACCTTTATTGACTCCAAATTTGACTCAGCTCTTTTATATTTTCCTTTTCTTTTTCACTGATAAGGGAAGGTACTTTATAAAGTAGATTTGTCATTAAGAAAGAAAAATACATTTACCTGATCAGAAGTTCTTTTAGGTTTAAAGAAAAAAATTACAGCCCAGATTACAACAAATGGTCTGAGTAATAATGTGTTATAATGTGTTATGTCTTTCTTTTTCTTCCTCTCTCTCTCTCTTTTTTTTTTTTTTTGGAGACAGAGTCTCAGTCTTTTGTCCAGGCTGAAGTTCAGTGGCACAATCACAGCTCACTGCAGGCTTGACCTCCCAGGCTCAAGTTATCCTTCTACCCCAGCCTCCCAAGTAGCACTCACCATCATGAGTGGCTAATTTGTGTGTGTGTGTGTGTGTGTGTGTGTATATGTGTGTTTAGAGATGGTGTCTCCCTGTGTTGCGCAGGCTGGTTTCAAACTCCTGGGCTAAGTGATCTTTCTGCCTCCACCTAGCAAAGTGTTGGAATTATAGGCGTGAGCCACCATGCTTGGCGTCTTTCATTTCTTGTGAACCAAGAATTACTTTCTAGCAGCAGATGTGCAGTATTACCAAATTGAATAGCATATTTGAAAAGAAGTTGTAGACTTTTAATTTAATGGACTTAATTAGAGAATTCTGACAACCCCCCCATCCCCCAGCCCGGCCCTGCCCCTGGCAAAAGGTAATCAGTTATTTTTATTGGACTTTTTCTATAACAGTCTCCCTATTCTGAAATATCTTACTATGAAGCTATCTCTAGACAGATGAGATTTTATATTCTGCAAAACTTAAATTACTGTCCGAATGCTAGTTAGTACATATAGTGGTTATACTGGAAAAACAGACTGAGAACTAGTTGAAAAGCAAAAAAAATCTATTATCTGCTGTCCTTAGTTGTAATGTTATGAGGTAATTATATATTTCATAACTTTGGAACCATGAACACAGCACTGGAATCCTAGAGCATACAATATTAAGGGAGTGATATCCTCCCAAGGGGGTGAAAGTTGCCTTTTGGGGAACAAAAAAGACTTACTGTGTGTATGTAAAATACAGTTAAACAAATTTGTGGTCTATCTGTGGTATTAAAGTTTCATGAAGTGAGGGGTGAATAGAGAATAATGTCTGAAAAGGCTCTTTGGGGTATAACGGAAGAAAAGGCTGAGAAACCCTGCCTTAGAGGTATGGGCTGGAATATAGCGGAGCACATTTTTAGCATTAAATCTCTCCTTCCTCCTCTAAAATGTACATGGTGAAATTCCTGTGCCTACTCTTTGTTCTCTTCTGATTAAATACTCCTGTACACATAGAGACATTTTACACATATACCAAATTTGCACACTACCATTAGGTCACCAAAACCCAGCAGTGGGTATGTACTTCTGCACATAATCCTATTTCTTATTAGAGTCTGGATCTGAAGACTGAAAATTGGTTTCTTTTAACCCTATCGTAGACACTTCAGAAGGAAGAAAAAGACACCAAATTTTTAGAGACTTTGATGCCAAACTGAAGTAATCAAGATATTATTTTTATATTTTCCATCACTTTTTCTCTTAGAAGGTAAAGTCTGTGTGGGACTGGGCTTGGCTGGCCCAGCAAACATTTTTAGGGTTTCTTTTTGGATAGCTGATGAAACAAAGTTCCTATTGTTTCATCCTCAAAAGAGAGGGCCCAGATGGGATGCATTCCACTTTTAGCTTAATAGGAAATGAAGTAATTCTTGGGCTGTGCTTCAGCAGTTTTGTTTATCAGTAGCAATATTTCGTTTCCATGGGTGCGCTGCTCCATATAGTGAGAAGGAGCCTGCCGGAGAGCTCTCCCAACCTCGCACACACACACCTCCTGACCTGCCAGCATAAAAAAGGTGCAGATTAGATGATTTTAAGAGGACCATCAGTAGTTAAGTTTTTGTTTCTCACCTAGGTGCGCCTTGTGTTTTTGTTTATTCTTTCCCTCCTCTATTTTGTTGTTTCTGCAGTGCCAATGGCAAGCTTTGTTGGGCCATGCTGGAGAAGCTCTTTGTAGAGTGTTAGGGATCTGTTTTCCTTGAGTTTCCTAAACAGAAGCATTTTAATGCTAATAATAAAAACTGCCAGTTATAGATGCCCATTTTATGCCAGGTACTTTGTGCACAGCTCTAATGTTTTTAACAATCCATAAGGTTAATGGTGTTCTCATTTTGTGTGCAAGGAAAACAGGCTTCAAGATTGAATGACTTTCTCAGGATAACCAAATCTGTTGAAGTGGAGCTGGAGTTCAAATCTAATATTTTCTACTTGACAGCTAATTGCCAGCATACTTGAGGAGGATCCCTACAATGTACTCAGCTGGGAGCAGACTTCTCCCACCCCATAATTTATATTTGTCTTGTAAGTGGACTTGATAGTATGAGAAGTTCAGAAATTAATTCATAATTTAAAATATGGAATTAAAGTTTGGGCCATGTTTCTTCTAGTAGTTTCTGTCCTTCCCCTCTATAAATCCTCTAGAGTAACTACCTTCAGAAATTCAGTAAAATTTTCAAAACTTCCCTTTTAAAAAAAGATTGGGATTTTTATTTTCCTTTCTTGTTACCAGGAAATTGAATCAAAGGAAAAACACCATGGAACTAATTGAAAATCCTGTTATTGTTCTTCCTACTGCAGCTTCTGTTTTTATGCAGAAAGTTAGATTTTGGTTATTATATCAAATTGGATACAGTTTCCCATCCCCGTGTCTTTGCAGTGTAATTGCAGACATTGTTAATAACCCTGCAGTCTTTATGTACAAAGGCAGTCGTAAGACTAATGACCCTCTTGCAAATAGTCGTGTCTCTAGAGCTAATTTTTGATAGTAAGAGGTTTTGGTGTAGGCATGTGGGGTGATTTGTTTTATTATTGAGTCTGTATTATGTAACTTTTTTAAAAATGCTGATTTCCTCCCCAGGTGCTGTATCGGAAAGGTTATAGGAATTAAAAAATAATCTTGAGAGCCACTTGAGCCTAATGGAAAACATTAATGTGAGACAGTAGGCCAACCTGGTATGGCTGATTTCCAGACAGTAGGGTGAGGTACTTTATTCTTGATCAGTAGTAACGCTTCCAGTGTACTCTTAAGTTTAATAAAGACTAATCCAGGAAACTCTTGAGTTCCCCACTCATCTTTTAACCCTCAGGTTTTCTTTTGAAAAAGAAGCCTCTAATCATACCAAACAAATTCCAGATTTATGGCATATTTTACTTAAGGTGATTCATAGTTTCTCCTTCAGATTTTGAATTCATATCTGAAGGGAAAACATTGGATTAACAATTGGACAGTTTCTGAGATATCTCTTTCATGGCTATTTCTGACATTCTGCCTTCTCTGTTATACAGTTTGATTTTCATTGTACACAGAGCTGACAGTAGCTCATACATCCATGCATTCATCTGCTAACAAACACTGCTAATGCAGCAGAAAGAGATAAGCATACTGGTGTTGCCAAGCACAACACCCCCACATGCACACACCCATCCCGCCTTGTTCTGTTTCTCTCCCTGTAGTTCGCCCTCATCCCATTCTGCCTCAGTGAACAGTCATTTTAGCAATTCCAGACAAATTTCTGTGCAGATACTTTACTTTGGCACTTCACAGTTTTGGGTAAGGTAGCATTGCTTCACCATGGCTTTTTGCTGTGTGAATGATGTTTACTTTTAGTGGTATTGTGACTCCCTTTCTGATTCAAGGGTTCAGGTTTCTCATCTTTGCATAGGCTTGAGGAAGGAAAGTGATAAGAAAGGAAAAGGACTGGTTAAATGGGTATGGCAGTGGATATTCTGTTTTACATAGTGTAATCTCTCTTCTAAGGCACTGTGAATTTAAGGTTTGAAAGCATAATTCAATTTAGATCTCAGATTACTTACATCATCATCATTGAATTGTAAAATTTTGGTCTTTATTGACATTTATTCAAATCTACCGCAAAGGACTTTCAGAAGTTTACAGATTAGCTTAATTTTGGATAAATGGTACAATGCTATATATTGATTCTATTGATGAACCACAGCATTTCTTCTTTAAAGCAGTTCTCCTGACTGACATACGTATCTCTCCATCCATCCATCGTTCATCCATCCACCATCAGTTTATTTGGAAATTAAGTGAGGCTATGTATGATGTTTCGGGTGATAATATTAAAGAATTTAGGGGGCCCCTTCTAGATTTTATTTATTCATTCATTCATTCATTCATTCATTCATTCATTCATTCAGAGACAGGGTCTCTGTCTCCCAGGCTGGAGTCCAGTGGCACGATCTTGGCTCATGGCAACCTCCGCCTCCCAGGTTTAAGCGATTCTCCTGCCTCAGCCTCCCTAGTAGCTGAGACTACAGATGCCTGGCTAATTTTTGTTTTTAGTACAGACAGAGTCTCGCTGTGTTGGCCAGTCTGGTCTTGAACTCCTGGCCTCAAGCGATCTGCCTGCCTCGGCCTCCCAAAGTGCTGGGATTATAATGTGAGTCATCACACCTGGCCTAAGTCCTTCTTAATTGCCATCTCCTTTGTGAAATCTTCCTGCTTTTGCCCACATATGGAATGCACCACTCCTCTCCCCAAATTGCACTGTATTTAGATATTTAGATATTTTAGATAGGAAAGTTCAGGTGGGGTTTCACCATCTTGGCCAGTCTGGTCTTGAACTCCTGGCCTCAAGCGATCTGCCTGCCTCGGCCTCCCAAAGTGCTGGGATTATAATGTGAGTCATCACACCTGGCCTAAGTCCTTCTTAATTGCCATCTCCTTTGTGAAATCTTCCTGCCTTTGCCCACATATGGAATGCACCACTCCTCTCCCCAAATTGCACTGTATTTAGATATTTAGATATTTTAGATAGGAAAGTTCTTGTAGAAGTCCTCTCATTTTGACTTACGTTGCAGTTTTCTGCATCTTGTTTGATTCTCTGTTATGGACCGTAAATCTCTTAGGAGTTGAGACTCCTTACTTTATTCATCTTCACCTTCTGATCATAGTGCCTGGACTTGATGGATGTCTAGCTTTTAGCTCTTGAGCAAAACTGAGTCAGATGTTAGATAATATTTTAAAGGAAACATTTTCTGCTAGAAAAATAGACAAATCTTACTAAAGGAATCATTTGGTTTGTTTCTGCTAACATTGATGTCTGTGTAGTTAGGCTGGCTGCCCTTCAAAAAAATATTGCTTTTTTCCCCTAATTCTCTTTCATATATTAAATGTGTAAATACCACGTATACATTATTATAAAGTGTGCATGCATGTGCACATGCTTGCGCTTGCACGCACACACCAAGCAGGGGATGTTTCAGCTTCCTACAGCCTTCTTAGAAGGAATTCGACTTGGAAGGCAGTGGGAGTATCGTGTGGATTCAGTGTTCATGTGAAGACTTATCTTCATGGTTCATGAACCAATTATTCTTGCTTAAAAGTCATACTAGCCCATCATTCCCAGTGTTAGGCTCCTCTCAGGCAGGGACTTAGCTCTTAGCCTTCTTCCTCTTCAAACACATTGCCCTATTGATAGGCAATGTGATACAAAACCCTTGCCTCCTGTTATAATAGACCATATCCTTTGGCATCAGCCTTGACTCTGAATAGTGAATTCTACACCTTATTATCTGTGTAACATGGGGCAAGTTACTTCTTTAAGTCTCAGTTTTTAATCTATAAATTGAGGACAATACATGCCTCGTAAAATTGTTATGGAGAGAAATGACTCAGATGCCTGACGTGTACTAGGTACTTGCTTGGTAAATACTTCTACCACCCTAGAAGTACACAGCAGTGAGAGATTTCTTTTGCCACAGGATGAAGGGCTTAAGGAGGCCCTTGGGAAAAAAGCATGTGGAAAATCAACTTATTTATTATTCTGATAACATGGAAAAAACATTGTCTCTTTCAAAGACAGCAGAAAGCTTAGTTTGTTCCAAGTCTGAAACCTCTGTTGGCCTGTGCCCGTGGTATGGAAATTCAGTCTCAGGGACCATGTAGAGGGTTTCTCTACATGCCCTTAGCTGTAGAAGAGCAGCCTGAATGTTAGAGATTCAGGGAAGTGGCATGTGCATGGGTGCCCGTGATTAATCAGGCAGAGCACGAAGTGGCATCACCCTAACAAAAACATGAACTCTACTTTCTTTCCTTTTTTTTCATCAGAAAGATAATGGAAGAAGGTTGATGATAGGCGCATAGTTCTGGCTATTTGAGATCAGTGTGTGAAAACAGGGGAAATACAATATGCGTTTTGATGAGTATATTCTGAATATTGGAAATATTTGATTCTGTGAGGCTGAAAATTCAAAAGAAAGCCCGATCCTCCAAGAAGGCCTTACCCGTAGACATGTGGTGTTAAATCTTGCTGACCTGGCTCCAGCCGAGCTCTTTGGAGTGGCATGCAGTTTTCTGCCTCCAATCACCACTCCTGAGGTGCCTGCCAGTCTGTACACTGGGCACCATGGAGTCCTTGGCATGTTTGCGTTTCCTGAGCTGGGCTCCCAGCCACAGCATCGCATTATCCTCATGCAAACCAGGTAATTTCATTGAAGTCCTCATTACATTAGTGGCTGAGATGGGAAAGAATGTGTATCTGAGAACAAAAATCAATATTTATTTTTTACGCCTTGTATTGCTCTTAGTAGTAAAATAAAATCAAGTAATTGTGTACTTTTCCAAGTGCTTCATCATGTGAGCCTTTGTATTGTGATAATAAAGCAAGTGCTAGTGAATCTGTAAAATTCTTCCTGTATAACTTGTATGAGTGATATTTTTTCCTGTTATGTTTTCAGATCTAATTTAGTTCAGTAGCTATTGGACTTTCCATCGTATGCTAGGCCTTGCAGGTCCTTCAGCTTTCATTCTTAAATCTGTTAAAACTGAATAGCCCTTGTTGATATTCAGAGCCTGTTCAGTTCCAGATACCATGTTATAGGCATGGTGAAAGCTGGGATACAGAGTTTTTTGTTCTTTGTTAAGGGAACTCATATATGCAAATAATGTTAAAAGCTGAAAATGGAGTTTTAAGAAGTTCGGAAAAATGCTGTCAGAGCTTAAGAGGAAGGGGGGTGTTTTTTAGGAGAAATTTGTATGTCATGAAATAAGAGCTAAGAGGATCCACCAGTGTCCTTTCAGCAGTGAGGCTCTAATACTGTTTTCTTTGCTGCCTGTGTTTTCTTTAGGTCATGATTGCTGTGAGACAGTGAAGGTGCAGCTCTGTGCTTCCAAAGAGGGCCTTCCCGTGTTTGTGGTGGCTGAAGAAGACTTTCATTTCATCCAGGATGAAGCGTATGATGCAGCTCAATTCCTAGCAGCCAGTGCTGGAAATCAGCAGGCTCTGAACTTTACCCGTTTTCTTGACCAGTCAGGACCCCCATCTGGGGATGTGAATTCCCTCGATAAGAAGGTAGTGCTGGCATTCAGGCACCTGAAGCTGCCCGCGGAGTGGAATGTGTTGGGGACAGATCAGAGTTTGCATGGTGAGAATTTATATGATCTACAAACAAACCTTAAGTTTGTGATATTTCTGTTTTTGTAATGGGGCTGCTTTTCTATAGTCATCATATTCAGGTCTTCCACAGCAGCTGAGTAAATCTTAGAACTACTGTAGGAAAGTGGCCTCCATGGCATCTTTTCTAGGTTCTTCAGCTGAGCTGTTAAGCATGTTGTTGCAGCAAAATGACCCTAGGGACTACCCAAGGAGAGTGGCACATCACCTTCCTGTGTGTCTGGATTTCAGACATGATCTCTCAAGTATAGAAAGTGACACGTTCTTCATGAGGAGAGTAGCAGAGTTACTTTTTGGTGTTTAATGATCAAAGACGATAGCCTGGAAGTGAAGGAGAGGAAAGATTCGGCAGTGAGTGGGAGGAGCATGAGAACAGGGTGTGCTCTGAGAAACCACACACTTCCTTAACCATGTTAGTGTCACTCTTACTGACTTATCTGTTGGCCCTCTCTACGAGAATTCACTGAAGAAAGGACTTTTTTTTTTTTTTTTTTTTTTTTTGAGATGGGCTTTCGCTGTTGTTGGCCAGGCTGGAGTGCAGTGGCATGATCCTGGCTCACTGCCACCTCCACTCCTGGATTCAGGTGATTCTCCTGCCTCAGCCTCCCAAGTAGCTGGGATTACAGGCATGTGCCACCATACCCGGCTAATTTTTTTTTGTTTGTTTTTTTCTTAGTAGAGACAGAGTTGCACCATGTTAGTCAGGCTGGCCTCGAACTCCTGACCTCAGGTAATCTACCTGCCTCAGCCTCCCAAAGTGCTGGGATTATAAGTGTGAGCCACTGCACCCGGCCAAAAGTCCACTTTTTCAAAAACATTTACATAGTAAGTCCTCTTACTCAAACAAGGGTTTTCCCGCATGATTCTAGTAGCAGATGACATCTACTTGATGTCATAATTGTATAGATATTTTAAAGTGAAACATAATGTGTACCTGGAGTTCAATAAGTAACATCCGGTTTCCCTTCTGAGTTCAATCGAACGATTTAGGAGTCCTGAGATAGAGATCAAAATGTTAATTTATTACTGATGAAATCTAGATTGGAAGGCTGATGTTAAGAGCTCCTGCCAGAAGGGTCTGCTTGTACTTTCTATGTCTTCAGTGAAACAGCTGGTCAGTCACTCCACGGCTAGGACTGGGTAGAGTCCACCCAGCCTTAAGTACTAAATTATGTTGGGTGAGCAGACCACAAGTCACCCTCTCCACAGGTGAACAGTCCTGAGGAGAAATACCCAGAGGGGCCTGAGCCATGGCATAGTTTCTACACTCAGACGAGTTTTGTCTTCTTCCATGGAAGAATGGTAAAGAGGTCTTTGCCAGCTTTGATTCTCTTAAATCTACTAAATATAACAGTTAAGACTGTGATCAACCATCTGAATGGTGTCCCATACTGTCAGGTGCATACTGTCAGATACTACCTGGATAGTCCTGCCCAGGTAAAACTTGAAAGGAAGTATCAAATCAAGGAAGAAAGGATTTGTCCTTTTCTTCTTCTTTTTTTAAGTATAGTGTCCAAGAAACTTCTGTCTTGCTAATATTTAGAGATCAGAATATTTGATATTATATAAGGTGTGAGTGCCTCTTCAGAAACCTGGTGATGGCCTTAATAACTCTAGTTCCTTCCATTTCTGTATTGATACGGGAGTGTGTATTCTGACTGCCTTTCAAAAATCAGTGTCAAGATAGTACTGCATTAGTTATTTGTGGGGCTTATGGTGTTTTATGGTTTTATTTTGTCTTGTTTAAAGAGGGATCCAGGAGTTGGATAGTTTTGTTTATGTTACCATGATTAAAAACAACTATTAGAAAAAGCAAACATCTGAAACTTTGGACATACCACTTCCTCTCTCCCTCTATTTTTTTTTTTTTTTGGAATGGAGCCTTGCTCTGTCACCCAGGCTGGAGTGCAATGGTGCAATCTTGACTCACTGCAACCTCTACCTCTTGGGTTCAAGTGATTCTCCTGACTTAGCCTCCCAAGTAGCTAGGAATACAGGCACATGCCGCCATGCCCTGCTACTTGTTTTTGTATTTTAGTAGAGACGGGGTTTCACCATGTTGCCCAGGCTGGCCTTGAACTCCTGATCTCAGCAATCCACCCGCCTCAGCCTCCCAAAGTGCTAGGATTACAGGTGTGAGCCACCGCGCCTGGCCACTTCCTCTCTTTGGGCCTTAACTTCCTTGTCTTTAATAGGAGAGAATTGGCCAGCTTTAATATTTTTTGTACTGTCAGTGTACTGGTAAATTTTCTGTTGCACAAAATTGCTCAAGCAGTGCTAACAAAGGCCAAACCAAATTTGAACACTTAAGGAAGGAAATACATATTAAAACCACAATGAGATATCATTACACATTTATCATAACAGCTAAGATGAAGAATACCAAGTGCCGGCAAAAATGAAGAACATCTCTTATGTTGCTTGTAGGAATGCAAAATGTATGACCACTCTAGAAAAATGTGGCAGTTTCTTTTAAAGTTAACCATACACTTAGCATATGACCCAGTAATCCCACTTTTGGGTGTTTATCCTAGAGAAATGAAAATCTATAGTCACCAAAAAGTCTGTGCACAGATGTGCTCATAGTAGCATTATTCATAATCATAAAAAACTGAAAATAACCCAGATTTCCCTCACTGAGTGAATATAGAAGCAAACTAATGTATCCATGCGATGGAATACTACTCAGCAATAAAAAGAAGCAAACTGTTGACATGTACAACAACTTGGATGCATTTTAAATGCATTATGCTAGGAAAATGAAGTCAGTTTCCAAAGGTTCCATACTGTATGATTCTATTTATATGATATTCTGGAAAATGCAAAGTTATAGAAAAAAAGAACAGATCAGTAGTTGCTAGGGGCTGGGAGTGGGAGAAAAGTCTGACTGCGAAGAGGTATCATGAGGGAATTCTTCGGGTTGTTGGAGTTGTTTTATATCTTGTTTGTGGTGGTGGCTATAAGAATCTATGCATGTGTTAAAAAACTCATAGGAGTGTACACCCCCTAAAGGTGAATTTTACTGTACATATATTTAAAATAATAACAAAAGAAATTGTGTAAGTTAGTTGTATACTTTGCATGGTGAAATGGATGCAAGTGACTTGATAGAACCGTCTTTAAGTCAACAACTGGGATCAGGAATCTGATTTTGTGTGCTCAATTCACATTCTGCAGTTTAAATTGTTCTATTAATTGTTGATTAGAATCTAGGAACACTGGGTACAGTAAGGGGAGAGTAGCATCAGTTAAGAGTTCATCGTGCCTGCTGTTGAGGGACGAATGTAATGGAATAGTCTGTTCACATGAATGAGTTGCACATCAAATACTTTTAAATAGGTATTTAAAGGAGAAAGGTACAAAGTAACCATGATGCCTGATGCCTGAGGTAATACAGATAAA
This sequence comes from Colobus angolensis palliatus, assembly GCF_000951035.1. Lineage (NCBI taxonomy): Eukaryota > Metazoa > Chordata > Mammalia > Primates > Cercopithecidae > Colobus > Colobus angolensis. The sequence goes on from NW_012118733.1 coordinate 352,119, forward strand.
TAAGGCACCTTGTTATGTAACAGGACTTCTTGCTGTTGAAAGCTAGGATGTTTACAGGTATGCTAGCCTAATACTTATACAAGATAGTATGTAAGAATTATGGCTAATCCTCCTTCTATTATAATTGTTTAGTTGCAGTGCATTTCAGGTTTCTTCAGGTCAATGACTCCTTTGGAAATTGCTCAGATTTCTCCTCAGAAAAAAATGTTTATAGTTGCCTACCTGCCCACATCTACATATGACAAATTTTTAAAGTCTCCCTGAACTTCAGGCATGAGCATGAAGTTAAGAATTCTGGGTTTAACTTTGCTCTTGCAAAGTGGGGAAAGCAGGGGCATTGGAATCAGTCTGTTTGCATCCTAGCTTCATTGCAAGAGTTTGTGCAAAATACTTAATCTCTGTTACTTAATTTCCTCAATCTGTGAAATGGAGGAAAGTGTATTCTGATAATGTGTGCTAGTTTGTAAGCTATTCATTTTGAATGTACTATTTAGAGACATAAAACATTGATGTTATGCTTGTTACAAAAATTAATCTTCACTTTAAATATGAACAGGAGGGAATTTGTCCTTTTAAATCTTCCAAATGTTCTCTCTTCCCTAGTTATATAAACAAGCTTCTATGTTGTACTGTTTACTACAGTTCTGCCTTAAATGCAGATGATAAGAATTCATCTGGGTGCAGTGCGAGTGGTGGGGCAAGGACATTTTTTCCTCCGAGTTTTCCAAGTCTCACTTAGTTTCTCAGCCTGGTGGTTAGTGAAAATGGTAAATTAGGAGGGTGTTTTCCCTGAGAGACCCTTGTGCAGTAGCAATCAGCATAACTCCCAGATAATGTAGGGTGGGCCCACTGCAGACTTGGTCTAGAGGAAGCAGGGAGAAATGTCCCGCGGGAAATCATCATTCTTATTTACTTATGATATTGTATAACCAAGTGATAAAAAGATATGATCATCTTTGGGGGCAAGAATTCTCCCCTCAAAGAGAAATTTGGGTGGAGAGGTGGAAGACAGGTTTAGGAAAAACTACAGTAAGAACAACCTGTGTAGAATTCCCAATTCTATGTATCTGATGTTGATTAATAGGTTGCCCACCATAATCTTTTGATGATTCAATTCCCACCCACCTTCAGAGTGTTTGATAGCTTTTCATAAAAATTTTTTCTTAGCTACGTTAGTGTTTGTGTATTTTTTCAGCTATTATCACTGCTGAAAAGAAAATAACATATTTTTAAAATGCTAGTGATTTTTTTTTTCCTTGGCAGAAGATTAGTATTTATTGATCCCAAGACTAGTAGTGGTAGGAGTTGAGTTCCAAAAGGTTTTGTTGCCTCTCAAACCTTGTTTTTGTTACAAAGTTACAAGTCTCATTTTTCCACAACCGTATTTTCTCACAGTGGCCTGTTCTCCTTCCTTTCATATGCAGCTGAGAATTCCTGCATCATGTGGGACTTTCGGTTTTTTAAGAGGTAGTCCAGAATAGTACAAAGAATGGTGATTTTGGAATCATAGATACAGATTCGAAGAGTACCGTGAGCAGGGCTTGCTGGGTGGATTGACGGGGTGGAAAAGTGGTCCTTAATTATTGTACTGATCTCAGAACTTAGAACATTTTACTTAGAGAATCTGACCATTTGTAAAAGGCACAACTCTCTAGCAGGCTCATCATGCTTGAATACCTACTAGGCACATCAACTTTTTTGTAGATCTGAGGGAAGGTGTGTGACAGGTGTGTCTAGCATATAAGTAAATAGAAAGCAGGACATGAGACATTTTCTATCTTCCTTCTCTGTGGGTAGAAGCTAAGCCTACAGACATCTTTCCAATTAAGTATGGTTAAACAGGATAACCAGCCAACATGGGGTCTATGAAATAACATTACAGCATAAAGAAAAGGGTAAAGTATCATAAGTATTCAGATGGAAGATTTTCTGAGTATGCTTTCTGTAAGAAACAAAAAAATTTAGATATTTCCCGTTTGTCCTTTAAAGAACTCAATAAAATCAGATTTGTTATTAAATTAGAAAAGGAGACAGCAAGGAGAAAAGTAGGTTTTGTGAGTATAGCAGTCAGTGTTCAAGTAGAGAAGCAGAACCACTAGGAGAAATAATATGTTAAGATTTATTATAAGGAATGGTGCTTTAGATTGTGAGGCCTGGCTAATAAGTCCAAAATTTGTAGGGCAGGATGGGGAGGGAAGATCATGGGCAAAGTCAGCCCACCAACATGGGCCAAAATATCATGTGAGGAAGGGGAGATTGTGGGTGGGATGGAGCTCTCCACCGGCACAGGCTAGTGCTGTCCTCCACAGGTGGGATGGAATCCCTTCTCTCCAAGAGAAACCTAAGCCCTGCTTTTAGAGCCTTCCAGTTGATACAGTCAGGCCTACCCAGATAATCCAGGATAACCTCCCTTATTAGATCAACTAGTTAGGGGCTTTAATTACATCTGCAGCAAAGCTATTGTTATGAGGACAAGGATGGAAGGGGAGTGAGTTGGCAAAAATGATGCAGACATCCAGAACCCAAAAGCACAGTTAATTCACAGTGGGGACAAAGGACCCAATTGATACTGTAGGAAAGGCCATTAGTGATCTAAAAAAACAAAGTTGAATAACTCAGAATACATGAGGAGTACTGATGCAGAGAAAAGAGAACAGAGATTGATCCTAAATTATTGAGCTCTGCAGTCTAAACATGAAAGGAAGAAAGCAGTGATGGAAGCTTTCATGCTCTTAAAACAACACAGACTAAAGGAAACTACATTCATATATTCATTTGTTTATCCCTTTGCACCTTGGCCTCTTCTACAAACCTAATTCACGTGACCCCTGAATCAAAAATGTGTGAGGAATTAATGGGAGAATACCTAAAACTGGGGGTATATGCATGCAGTGGACTAGTCAGCAATGAAAGGAAATGTACTACTGCTATGTGCAGCAATGTAGATGAGTCTCAAACATGCTCATCAAAGAAGCCTTACGCAAGAGTATATATTCTATGATTTCATCTATATGGAGTTGTAGGACAGGCAAAACTAACGTAGGTGAAAAATTCAGAGCAGTGGTTAACTCTAGGAATGAGGAGGAGAGGATTAACTGGAAAGTGGCACAAAAGAACTTTTTTAGATGTTGGTAATTTTCTTTATGTTGATACAGGTTTGGGTTCACATGTATATGCATTTGTCAAAATCAAATGGATATACTGTACCATTTGTATTTCATTGTATATGTATAAATCACCTAAAATTGTAACTACATATTGAATGCTGGTTAATTATATGCATGCTGAAGTATTTTGGGCTGAAGTGGACTGATATCTTCAACTTATTTTGAAATGCATAAAAATAAAGTGAGTGGATGGGGAAATAGAAGGAAGAATGGTTGGATATATATGTGATAAAGCAAATACAGAAAAACATTAATTGTAGGATCTAGGTTGTTGAGTGAGTGTCTGGTTATTTGCTGTGTAATTCTTTGAACTATGTGTACGTTGGAAAAGTTAATGTTTGAAGAAAACATAAAAAGGTGTTTTTTAAAATTTTGTATTCCTTTTTTTATTTTTTATTTTTATTTATTTTTATTTTTCTTTATTATTATACTTTAAGTTCTAGGGTACATGTGCATAACGTGCAGGTTTGTTACATATGTATACTTGTGCCATGTTGGTGTGCTGCACCCATCAACTCATCAGCACCCATCAATTCGTCATTTATATTAGGTATAACTCCCCATGCAATCCCTCCGCCCTCCCCCCTCCCCATGATAGGCCCCGGTGTGTGATGTTCCCCTAACCACATTAGCTTAACTTGCTTGTATGATTACTTGTTTTTGTCTTTGTGGTTTTATTTCCAAACAAAAAGAAACAGGGTGGGGTAATGGAAAAGATTTTTTTTTTCCTTTTTTTCAAGACAGAAGAACTTTCCATTTTAAATCTTGATTCTGTCTCTGGGCAAGTTATTAATTCTATGAGTCTGCCTTCATTTGCACAGTGAAGATAACCAGGCCTCATAGGGTTACTGTGAAGATAGAATGGAAAAAGTTGACGTAAACTGCCTAGTCCAGTGCATGGTGCATAGCAGGTCCTCAGTGCATTGTTTTCTCCTAATCTGTTATCCTCAGAAAGGGTCTGCACAAAAGCAGATGTGGTACCAGTTGCTAAGACTTTTAAGAAATTGAGAGAGGATGTAGTGCAGAGGTCAGGGCATCAGCTTCTGAGCAGGCGTATGGCCATAGTATTGAGATTTCTACTCAAATGCTGAGCTGACTCAGAACAAATAACAAATCACAAGAGTGGTTGTGGGAGGATGGTAAAGAAACAACTGCTTCAAGGTTGGAAATAACTAGCCTCTAAAGAATCACGGATTTCCTAGTTAGTGCCTCATTAGCTCTTTTGTTTTTGATAAAGATGTCAGAACAACTGTAAGACACAAGTTAGATGGTGCTATTTGATCTTTTATGAGGATTCTATTTGTCCTTTTGTCTGGCCTTGCCACCTGCTCAGAGGTGTTAATTATTAAAATTTGTACCTGCACATGTAGTTGTTGCTTCTGGGGCATAATCTTTCCAGCCATGTGCCTCTGGTTAAACACCCTATAAATCCTGAATTGGTGCGTGCATATACAGTTCTGTAGGGAAAATATACAATATGAAAAATTGTGCTTCCAAGGAAATTTACCTTGGAAATAGGGATACCAGACTAATACACAGATGATATTTGGAAACAGTGTAATTCAGTGTAAAGTCACAGCTTCAAAAATCTGTTGATTCCTTTGTGATACTCATGTATAGAAGCATTTGAGGACTTCACAGTAAGGAGAAAACCACTGGGGTCCAAGAAGTCTGAGTGCTCAGTGAAGAAGTTTAGACCCATGGGAAGCCATGAAGAATGAGAGATGATAGCTGAGGTGAGGCAGGCACAACTTCAGGGTGCCATTCCCAGCTCCCTGGAGTTGAGTGTAATACAGCCTTGTGGGGCCATATGTGGCATCCCTGCAAAGACCTTAGTTCCTGTCATCCTAGGTTGGGCACGGAGGACTGCTGAGGAAGAGAGTATTGCTAGTGAAACTTGAATGTAATTTGATGTCCCAAGAGGACAGTGAAGAGAGCAGGGAAACGGGAACTGGGATTTAATGAGTATCTACTAAAGCCAGTCATAATACTAGCATTTCATCTACCTCTTCTCATTCGTTACAACTCTATGAGTGAGGTGTTGTTATCTTACTTTAGGGATGAAGAAAGTGAAGTTCAGAGATGTTACATGAATCGCGCTTGGTCACACAGATGGTAAATGCCAGATTCGAACCCAGATTTGTCTAACTATAAGCCCTTCCTCATTCCATCACTTTCAGAGTGACTCACTTTACTAAGAGGGAGCCTTTATTTCAAGTGAAATAAACATTTTCCTTTCTGCAGTTATTAATGGATTGTCTTAAAGTTAGTCTTCCTTATTGTGCCAGAAGATGCATTTCTTCCTCTCATTAAACAAATAAACAAAGCTGGCAGTGCCAGAAATTTGATTTGCCCTTATTGTGGAGGAATAAAAAGACCCATGTGTACTGAACAAGCAGAACCTGTTTTTAGTGTTTAGCCAACTCCTGTCTGGGTGTTCTTTTAAAAAGTAATTATACCGTTTATGATACACCCATTTAAGTCCCAACAGCTATTCGCCCTTGGACCTCATGTTGTGGGGCTGCATTTGCTTCTGTTATTATTATTTGAGTAAAAGAATGTGTGTGGGGGTCACCTTTATATGCCCGCCTGTGAAATTGGTTGAACAAACACTGTATATTAAGTCAGAATACAGAAATGGCCTGATTCTCTTTTGCAGGGCTGTGTTCAGTTGAAGATTTTGTGTCCTATACTTTCTCAGCTTTTGTAGCTTTGTTTTGCCTTTACTTGAGGGCTGATTCTGTCTGGCCACAATAAAGCTATTCACACTGTATATTGTAGCTTAACTTTACAGTCTTAGGCGCTTGGAGAGAGTGGTGCTTACTTAACTTGTCTTTATGTTTGTTTGCTCTTTGTTTTTATATTTTCCTCACTTATGTTCCTTTTCTCCCCCATTTACAGATGCTGGCCCGCGAGAGACATTGATGCATTTTGCTGTGCGACTGGGACTGCTGAGGTTGACGTGGTTCCTGTTGCAGAAGCCAGGTGGCCGCGGAGCTCTCAGCATCCACAACCAGGAAGGGGCGACGCCTGTGAGCTTGGCCTTGGAGCGAGGCTATCACAAGCTGCACCAGCTTCTAACGGAGTAAGTGCTCCTTCTCCTTATTTCCCTCCTCTCATCCCCAGCCCCACCCCCAATTCATAGGAGTACCACCCACTTGGCATCTCAGTGTGTGTTTGCCACAAATTAAAACCTCAGCTCTGTACCTTGCCTTCTGCTGGGGGTTTGTAAGCTTGCTCCTGCTAACCACTTCATTGTCTGAGAGAGAAACGTAAGTCATGTTACCATTTTCTCTCTCCTCTGCCTTCCTGCCTTTTTCAATTCGTATCTCTTATATTTCACTATTTTACTCGAAAGTCAGAATGAGCCTTGTCTGTGGAGGTAGCATAACATTACCAATGTAGACAGTTTATCCTGGTTTAGTACAAGAGGAAACAGATTGCTTATATATTTTTTCTGGTATATCTTTAAGACTTGAAAGAATTAATTGGAAACTAGTACTTCCATGTAATAATTGCATACAGAAAATATGGTAAACAGTTAAGTTTTGGATTGAATGTAATTTCTGTGAATAAAATTTGAGAGCAGTGGTTTCTTCATATGAATGGCAATGAAAAGCAACTGAATTGTCCTGGAAATGTGCAGTAGGAAATCCTGTCTGTCTTTGGGCTCAATTATTATATGTCCTGACTCTTTAAAGAGTTCTCTGGAGGAAGGTTGTTAATCAAAACATTTGAAGAGCGCTCTTTTTTTCTTGTATAAATAAAGAAATAAATGCACTAGAGCAGCCAAAAGTTTTTATTGGAATGTTTATATAAAGAAGTTTCAAGAATAGTTTCTGTTGTTTAGTATATTTTTTATTAGTTTTGTGGTTATCATCATTATCTTTTCCACCACATTATCTGAACAAGTATAAACCCCATTGGATCTATGTTCTTTAGCAATTGAGGGACCTGTGCAAATTGAGTCAGTAATAGCAAATTCTCAGATATTTTTCTCATGCCAGATTTAATTTGCGCTTTATGTTTTACCATTTTTAGCCGTGTATATAGTCTGGAAGGACCAAGACGAGATCTCAGAATGTAATGCTACTTATGGTTATATAAACAGCTTTTTCTTGCTTCACTTGCCAAGCTTGTAATTTTCCCCATCACGCTAAACAGACGGTTCTTTGCAGAAAACTTTCTGATGGGTGCTTCAGATACAGTGGTGGTAGGAGGGGCACTTATCTCAAATGAGCTTTGGATACCTGAGCTCTCCTAAGACAGTATTCCAGGGAGTGATACGTTCTACTCCTTCACACTCCCCATCTGGCCAATGATTGGATTCATTCTACTGTTAGCCTTATGGCTTCAGGAAGGAGGCCTTGTTTCAGAAGTTGAAACAGTTAACTCCACATAACTATTGTGAAGTTCAAATGCATTTCCTCTAAATTTGATTTTTTGCTGGGAAGCAGATTGGTTAAGGACTGCCATCCAAATGGGGAAATAAAGTGATTACAACAGCTTCATTATATCCTTGGACGGGATGTCACAAGACTGTTATTGCAGCACAGCTTTAAGGAAACTAGAGTGTGTTTGTTCTTAGACTTTTTTTGGCTTGCTTTAAAGTACTACTTCTGTTACATGTGGGAAAGCCACTTACCTCCTTTTGAAGGGAGACTGATAAGGGAAAACCAACCTGAGAAATCTCCAAGTAGAGGACCCTGATAGAAGAGGATGAGCACCTTACTGCAGATCTAGTTCTTTACTTGAATTCTGGGATATTACTGTTCTGAAGCTTAGGAAAAGTGCTGAGTCATAATTAGCAATTAAAAATGGAAAGGGGGCGGTTGTCCTAAATCACACAGTCTGAGTGTGATTCTAGTAGAATTTGGTAGAATTTCAGTTGTTAAAGGATCAAGAATGATCATCATTTTGTTATTGGTTTTCTTTTCTCCTTTCCTTCCTGTTTCTTTTCCTATATACATAACATAAAAATGGTTAAAACCGTAAATTTTAGGTACAGCATTCAGTGGCATTCAGTACACTCATAACACTCACAAAGTGATGTAACCATCACCACTCTTATTTCCAGAACTTTGTCATCACCCAAACAGAACTTCCTTTCCCCCAGCCCCTGATAACCTCTGTTCTCCTTTCTGTCTCTAAGAATTTGCCCATTCTGGGTACCTCATAAAAGTGGAATCATGCAATATTTGTCTTTCTGTGTCTGTCTGTCACATAGCATAATGTCCTCAAGGTTCATCCATGTTGTAACATGTGTCAGAAAAATAATATGTATTTCAAAATTGCTAAAAGAATATATTTGTTACCACAAAACCATAAGTAGCTGAGATGATGGATATGTTACTTAGCTTGATTTTATCTTTCTGTAGTATATACATAGATTAAAATATCACATTGTGCCCCATAAATAAATAAATTTATATAATTGTTATTTGTCTGTTACCAAACACACACACACACACACAGCCAAAAGTGGAAACAACCTAGATGTCCATCACAGATAAATGGACAATGTGGTATATTCATATAACGGAATACTACAGCCTTAAAAAGAAAAGATCATCTTTAACAGATGAAACTGAGATCCAGAGAGACAAAGTGGTTGGATTGGTATAACAAGGTGGCAGGGCCGGAAATAGAAGCCAAAAGGCTGTCCAGAGCTCTCTCCTTCCCCTCCTGGGATTCTTAAAAAGTGGCCCAACAATAGATTTCATGGGGTCTGTATCTCTTGAAATTATAAACGTTTATGCACATGTTTTTCTGAATAAAGCATTTGTTGGTGAGATTCACGAAGGGGTTTGTAGAAATTTGAGAATTGCCACAGTGTATGATGCTGTCTTTCTAATAGTTTATTAACTTTTGACTTTGCGTATCTTCTTCCCCATCCTGCTTTTTAAAAATAAAATTGTCCACATATAAGCCTGCCTCTTTTATTGCCTCTTTTCAGTTAGTATGAAATTGAAGTATGGCTATGTACATTTTACATTTATTGAATAACTAGTTGCATTCTACACTTTACTGAAAAGTCAAGCTTATTTAACCCCATTTATAGCCCTTCCAAAGTACATTTGTTGTTTTAATTCTTTGGTGCTTTACCTTGTTTTTTGCTTTTTAATTATTAAGTGGGGAGTGGGGAGCCAGAGTACTGTGCTGGTTAGGGCCCAAGTTCTTTTTGTGTTTCTTTGTTCAAGGCTTATTTTGATTGCCAGTCTATTTTGATAAACCAAGTCTTACTTCTGTGAAAATTATGGTTAGCCATTCTTGGACATGCAAGGATTTTCTAAGACCTATCCCTTTAGAAAACGCTTGAACTTTATATTAAATCCTACCAGATAGTAATAACTACTCAGGACATTTTTTACAGTTGCCCTTTTTTGCAACCCATGATTGTTAACTTTCACTTAGTTCAGTGTTAGGGAAGGCAGAGCTTTTGTTGACTTGCTGTTTCGCTTTAGCTTATATTTAGATCTTACATTATGAATATGAATGCATTTGTGATCTGAAAATTTATCTTAAATACATTGTATTTAAGTTTCGCCTTAATTAAATGAAAGAATTCATGTAGGGAGCATAACTCAGTGATTGACATATATGTTATCTCTTATTTCCCTTTCTTTAATTTTCTGTCTTGCCTGAGAAGTCTTAGCCCCAGAACAGCACCCAAAACATGTAGGCCTACTTCTCCTTGAGTTAGACAATCATCTCCTCTGATTTGAAGACCCCACCCATTGTCACCTAACTAGTTCGTGATGAAGAGAATAGGTAAAGACCCCAGTTTGCAGGTTCTTGGTTTCATGAATGCTAGGAAGTGACAATATCAGATGAGCGTGGTGTTGTAGTTATCTAAGAAGAAAATATTAGAGCCAGATGTTATTGGATCTGGCTGATCTCTTACATGTTACAAAGTAGAAATCTTGGGATGTGGATCACCCATGTTGGGGGTAAGAGGGAGCTTGAGAGTAAGAGGAGGCTCCAGGTAGTGACTAGGTATGCAGACTTGGAAGTCAAACCTAGGTTTGCATTTTGACTCTGCCATTTGCAACCTTTCCTCACTAAGCCTTGATTTCTTCATCTCATAAATAAAGGATAATACAGTCTACTTCCAGGATGATAACCCAGTCTCTAGTGTATGCAATATGAAAAATTAGGGCTTATTTGTCATACAGATTTTGGTTATTTTTGTGGAGCAAATAAAGGTGCTATAAATATTTCAGCTTGGAGAAAGATGGTAGTATAGTATGGTAGAATTGCTTATGGATTAAAAGCTTAATTAAAATCTAAGCCTGCCTACTTAGTAATTAGTGTGACTTGGAAAATGTCACCTATCCACTGAGTCTCATGTTTCCCGTCTCTTCAGGATAATACGTGTTCTGCCTACATCACAAGGTTATTTAAACTAAAAAAAGATTTGTGCAAATACTTTGTTAAACTCTAAGATACTCTGAACGTTTCTTATAATTATATATTAATAATAATGACATCAGTAAAATTAGAGTTAACTGATCAATGAAACTCAAATTCCAATTCATTGGTCTACCAGATACCTTGTTTGTAATATTTCTTGTAGTTCTCTGTGAATTAAAGTTAGTAGAGAGATTGGAGAATTGTGGTTAGACTGGCTGGTTTTGAATCCAGGGTCTACTTCTATGAAACTGCATTATTTATCTTGGGTAATTCACTTAACCTCTCCAAACCCCAGTGCATTTTTTTTTTTTTTTTGTCTCACAAGAAGAAGAGGACTATCTTCAATGGGTTGCTTTGAGAAATAAATCAAAGAATTCATGTAGAGAGCATAATTCAGTGATTGACATAAATGTTACCCCCATTTCCTTTTCTTTAATTTTCTTTTCCTTCTAATGCCTATGTCAGTTTTTCATACCTTAGGGAAATTTTACCAGAATCTTGAAGTATTTTAAGCATCATTTGAATGTCCCTACTTGATATAAGTTGGAAATTATTCCCTAGTATAGTAGATACTACTTTAAATAAAATCAGTTTGGCCCTCTGATACATGCTGTGATGTTGATGCCTGTAGATTAATGGAGCAAGGAATTCTAGGTGGATAAAGAATCATTTACAATCCTTCCACCCTTATAAGAGTATTTCTTTTTTTTTTTTGAGACGGAGTCTCGCTCTGTGGCCTGGGCTGGAGTGTAGTGGCCGGATCTCAGCTCACTGCAAGCTCCGCCTCCCGGCTTTGCGCCATTCTCCTGCCTCAGCCTCCTGAGTAGCTGGGACTACAGACGCCCGCCACCTCGCCCGGCTAGCTTTTTGTATTTTTTAGTAGAGACGGGGTTTCACCGTGTTAGCCAGGATGGTGTTGATCTCCTGACCTCGTGATCCGCCCGTCTCGGCCTCCCAAAGTGCTGGGATTACAGGCTTGAGCCACCGTGCCCGGCCAAGAGTATTTCTTTTAAGAATTTCAACTCTGGAGTGGTGGCATACAAGTCTTGAAATATTTCAGTTGCCATAGGAGGCAGTTCAAACATACTTGTCCTCATAAATGTCATCTTATTTTTAGTATCAGCTGAACAAATCTTCATTTATTGAATACTTATACTGCCCTAGAAATAGTTTATCTGTTTATGGTTTCTCATCTGTTTATGGTTTCTAGTCTATGTGTTTTTTGAGGAAAACAAGGTTCTTATAATAACTATACATTTATATTACCCATTATATGACTTTTAAAGTATGGTTGATTACATTCAAGCTACCATTTTACATAGGGTAAGTATTGTCATCTCTGATTGATTGATTGATTGATTGAGATTGACTATCGCTGTCACCCAGGCTGGAGTGCAGTGGCGTGATCCTGGCTCACTGCAGCCTCTGCCTCCCAGGTTCAAGCGATTCTCCTGCCTCAGCCTCCAGAGTAGCTGGGATTACAGGCGCACGCCACCACGCCTGGCTTATTTTTGAATTTTTAGTAGAGACGGGCTTTCACCATGTTGGCAAGGCTTGTCTCGAATTCCTGACCCCAGGTGATTCACCCACCTTGGCCTCCCAAAGTGCTGGGATTACAGACGTGAGCCACTGCACCTGGCCATCTCTGTTTTATAATTGAGGCCAGAGAGGTAAAGTGACTTGCCCAAGGTCTCGGTTCACAAGATTGCAAAGTAATGGAACCTAAAGTCCACCGATCTGTCCAGATTGAGAGAACACCTGTGAATGATGAACACAGACCCAACCTGACAAGCACTAGTTACTCAGTCATGATTTACTGTAGTAGGCACTGTTGGCCCTTCTCAAAGGGTTTGTGCCTGTAAGTTCTCAAGTCCTTCTTATAAGACACTTACACTTGAAACCTAGGTGTAGGGTTAGATGGTAGAGTAACTGCTCAAGAATACATATTTCACAATGGAAGCAAGTGCTATTGAGCAAGATGTTCTGCCAACATAGTAATTTTGCCCTTTTAGATTCAAGTACTTGACAAGGGGGTCCTCAGTAGCCCATCTGGTGCAAAACAAGTTTGGAGACTTTGCTTTTGCATAGTAAAGTAAAAGATGAAGCAAATATACAGACTTATCTTAAAAATAATAACCAGAGAGGCAGAATTTGGGATAACTTGACATCTGGCCAAAGTCACATTCATCAGTCTGTCCATCCCTTCGTATCTGACCTCCTTTGTCACTGTGTGATCTAGGTCTTTGTGTCTTGGTAAAGATAAGGTTGTAGAACTGAGTGGAAACTAGAGAACGGGGGAGGACACTAACATTTATTGAATATTGAATACCTGCTTTGTATTATGCACAGTACTACCTTGGTGCTTTACGTGCGTTTTCATTTAAAACCTCTCAGCAAACCTCAGGTAGGCTAAAGCAGCTTGTCCAAGGCCATATAGTTAGTCGCTGTTTTCACAGCCTGTCTTTAGGTTGTATTCAGATTTATTCATAGAATTATTTGAGGAGGCATGTTTGGTAGCTTTCTCAGACTTTTAACCTAATTAATTTATGATGATTAATAACTCTGGTTCTCAGTGCATTTTTTTTTTCCCTCAGTTTTCAGCTGGGCGACTTCAAGAATATTGACATTTTGCATTTTTTAAACTATTTAACTAGTAATCTCAGGATTGCGTATCTGGCAACATGCTAGAAAATTGTGAAATGTACTTCCTGAAGATAATATTGTACTTATAGAGCAATTTATTGTATTCGTTGCTAGGTGTTTTGTGTAAATTCTCATATATTTATCCTCTCCCAAACCCTTTGAAGGTGGGCATTTTATCTCCATTGCGCTAGGAAATATAATAGCCACAGCTGGTAAGTGATGGAAGAATAATTTGAACCACATTGTAACTCCAAGTCCCATGAACTTTTACACTCCCTTGGGCTTTCTAAGAAGATGAATAGGAATTGAAAGTTGGTTGGAATCACAAAGCCATTCCAAGTATCTTGCGTTTCCATACACTTCTTTTCTCTCCCTGCGGAATGACACATACATACTGAGCAAGGTATGTGTTTGTTCTTGGTCACCATATAACATTTAGACTTCAGAGTGGTCAGAGTTGTGAAATAACACTACTTAATCTGTGGTAACAAATTATCTATGGCAACAGCATGTGATTTGTTTCTGACTTCACTCCAGGCCTACATGGAAGAAAATACAGACCTGGAGTATAGGGCTTGATAATCATGTGTGAGAAAATGAAGGATCAGTTGATGGCACCTTCTACTCTTTAAAAACTACCTATGATTTTTACTTGCTCAATTCTAAAGTTTTCTTAAAGGCATACCAATAGAAAGCATGACTTCAACATTTTACCTGCATTTATTATTGGTAGAAATAGAAGTGATTGGGGAAACAAGGGAAGTGATTAGAGAAACAAGAAAAAAAAACTAGGTGTGTTGAACAAACAGTTTCGCTAAAATCAATATTTGGCTGAAGCAGAATATCACCAGCATAGAATGAAGTTATGTGATACAAGAATAAATATGAGGTAGTAAAAAATACAACCAATCCTATACGTTTATTAGTATTTACCTGTTCTGTTTTGAAAGTTTAACCTTATAGTAGGAGAACAGTTTCTCAGCATTACCAGCTTCTAGATTGTTCTTGATTCATTAAACAGCATATGCAACTTCTGCTAGCACATCAGTAATGTATCTAGTTGAACTACAGACAGTTGTAATTCAGGGAAGTTTTTCAGTAAAATGTTCTAGAAGGAATTTTGTGTTAGGATTCTGGATTTAATAAATCACAAAGATCTTTTAGCTGCTGAAGTTGGTTATTGTGTAACAATCATTTTGACAAGGTTTTGTTTAAATCTTTGGTGTCCATAGACATAAATAAGGAGCAGCATTCTTAAGTATTCTTACTAAGGTCTATTTTGTTTCATTAATGAAAACAAAATGTATTTTAGGTACCTAGTATTTTTCCTAACACTTTTAAAAAATACATTTATATCTGGATTGAAGATGATTTATCATAGTTTTTTGGCTTTTTTTTTTTTTTTTTTTTGACAGAGTCTCGTTCTGTCACCCAGGCTGAAGTACAGTGGTGCAATCTCAGCTCACTGCAACCTCCACCTCCCAGGTTCAAGTGATTCTCCTACCTCAGCCTCCCGAGTAGCTGGAGCTACAGGCATGTGTCACCATGCCCGGCTAATTTTTTTGTGTGTTTTTTCACCGTGGTAGCCAGGATGGGTTTATCATAGTTTTTATACATTATTTTGGCCATTTTTTCTTATAAAATTTGGAGATGGCAATGTTGACATTTTGCTCTGAATTTTATTCTTGTGTGAATGATTTTCAAGTTGAACTTACCCTCGAAAGACCATGGCCTAAATGGAATATCTGCAATCAAGTGATTCTCCTGCCTCAGCCTCCCGAGTAGCTGGGATTACAGGCACTTGCCACCATGCCCAGACAATATTTTGTATTTTTAGTAGAAACGGAATTTCACCATATTAGCCAGGCTGGTCTTGAACTCCTGACCTCAGGTGAGTCGCCTGTCTTGGCCTCCCAAAGTGCTGGAATTACAGGCGTGAGCCACCGTGCCTGGCCTAACATCTGTAATTCTTATACCATTTAAATTTTGATAAACATTTGTTGGCTTAATAAAGGTAAAATGTTCTTCCTAAGGTTATCTAGCCGGTACACTGTCTCTTAATACTCATTTTAACTGTCAAACTATCCATTTGAAAACTCTTTAGTTGTTTTTGCATATGACATTAACAGTTTTTACAGTCACTGATTATTGTAGCATTTTATTCTTATAGTACATATTGTACACTTTCACTGGCCAATAGAATTTCTGCATAAAAAGCACATAAGGAGATTTGTACTTTAAATCAGGGGTTCCCAACACCTGGGCTGCAGACTGGTACTGGTCCATGGACTGTTAGGACCCAGGTTGCACAACAAGAGGTGAGTGGCAGGCGGACGATCGAGCATTACCACCTGAGCTCACCTCCTGTCTAGTCAGTGGTGGCATTAGATTCTCAAAGGAACAGGAACCCTATCATGAACTGCATGTGTGAGGGATCTAGGTTGCATGCTCATTATGAGAATCTAATGCCTGATGATCTGAGGTGGAACAGTTTCATCCCAAAACCATTCCATCCTCTCCCCCACCCCCATCTGTGGAAAAATTGCCTTCCATGAAACTGGTCCTTGGTGCCAAAAAGGCTGGGGACTACTGCTTTACATTATGTAGAGAATACTTACATAGTACTCCTTATTTTACTAGTATTTCTTATATTGGTGGTGCTGCCTCACTGATAATGATGGTAGCCCTGTAATCACTTAATCCTTGTTCAGTAGGCATCCATCTCTTTGGCCTTAAAAATGGCAAAGCTGAACTTGGGTACGTCCCTATTGTTTAACATCTCTATAGGCCTCAGTTTCTTCATCTATAAAATAGGGAAAAATATGTACCTCATAGATCTGTTAGGATTAAAGAACGTGTTTATAATGTTCTTAGGAGTTTAGATATCTCTTTATTTGGAGAGCTAGGAAGAAGGACAATTCATTGGAAATACTTCAGGTTCGTATGAATATGACATCTCTTTTTCACCACCAGTTTCTGACTTACTGTTTTCTAGTCAGCCTCACCCCACAATTGTAACTATCTCTTGACCTAGTGGGGAAACCGAGTGCCATTTTCCTCACAGATTTTTGGAGGATAAATAGTGGTAGGTGATGTAGGGGTAGTTGCCTGACAGTTACCCCACAAGCAAGTTTCCCTTACTTTTTTTTTTTTTTTAAAGTCTAATACTCAGAAGTTGCCTTTTTTGGTTCATTAGAATTATACCAGCCCTCTAGTATACCACACAGTCACAATATATCGATCATTTCGGGTGGCCAGACAGCTAACACTTTGCATTCATGTTCATTTTATCCTCATGACAAATTTAATATTTTCACTTTACAGATGAGGAAATTGAAGCGCAGAGAAATTTAAGTATTCCAAGATCACAAAGATGGTAAGGTCAGAGTAAGGAATCAAACCAACTCTCTCTGACTTTCCAGCTTACGCTCTAACCATTACCTTATAAAACTTTTTTTGTTTAAAAGCACAACATTTAGAACAAAGTACTCATAGCCAGTAGTTGCTCAAAGGATGTGCCTTCTTTTTCTTTGCACTCTCCTTATGCTAATTATTAGGGCAAGAGTGGCAGTTCTATGTTCCCTGCCCCCCGGCAAAAAAAGGAAGGAAGAGAGGAAAACTAAGTGTCAGTGCTAAAATATCTCGTGGCCCTGGGTATGCATGAATGCATATCTGACCATAACTAGCCTAGCAGTGAGTTCCCTTCAGATAACTAAGATACATCATTTTGAGGTGGATTAGCTATCCCTGAACCCCTACCTCTTTCTGGCATTTAGCCTCTCCAGCTCCATTTGAGTAGAGCTGTGGTTGGTTTTGTAGAACTCATTAAGGTTTGGCACTATTATGGTGATGTGGTTTTGAGAAGATAATGCAATAGCCCTCAAAGAAGGAACTACATGCTGCAGTTCCTTGTCAGAAGTAAACTTGGAGCGAAACACGCCTTTAGGAGGGGTGACAAGGCTGCTTTCCTCTACTTTTAAAGCTGTAGTATGAAGCCAAAACTAAAAGAGGATGGGCTTGCGATATTCGTGGTGCTTGGGCAGCCATGTGTGAGTATCAGCTTCCAGACCGATGCTTTGTAAATCTTCATTGTTTATTCTCTGACATTTTCTCTGGCTTTTTGCTATAACTCAACCTGAAGTGTCACTGAACTTCCCTGAAGAACTAGTGTTTTTAGGATCCAAAAGTGTTTCTTTTTTTCTGCAGTTAATTTGACTGGGTTTTATATGTCTGTTAGCATAAAACCCCAGTGTTTTCTTGAGTTGCAGCATGCTAGGCAAGGTAAGAAGGCAGAGGTTGATTGGTTGTCAATAATTGCATGTCAGGTAGAATGCTAGAAAATTAGTTGAAACTCATCCTGGGCTTACTGAATTTTGTTGTATAATGTGCATAAACTGTGGACACTTGGTTTGAATGCTGTAACCTTATCTCTGAGAAATGACCTCTAATTTGTGTTATTTTGCAGTTGAAAAACTTGCTATGGATTTTATAAAATTTATAACAAAAACCCTAATATACTTTATTAGCTTCTGATAAATATTACATCAGATATCCAGTTAGTATAATTTGAATGTGGTTTGAAACTTTTTTAGAGGTAAGTTTCTTTGTGTATAGTGGAAGATGGCACATAAGTTTTAGAATTAGGTCTGGGTACAAATTGTGGCCGTTTCACTTACAGCTCTGAGTGAATTCTTGGGGAAATTATCCATTAAGTCTCAGTTTCCACACATGCAGAATGGAAATACACTTATACCTGCCTCAGAGTTTTTGTGAGGATTAAAAGTAGATAATAAACCAACAACATAATTGTTTTATTATCATTATCAAATATGTACTGTATATAATTTTATGTTCTGTACTCTTATATGACTGGCAGCACAGTAGGTTTGCTTTCACCAGTATCACTGCAAATATGTAGTGCATTACAACATTATGACAGCCGTAACATCACTGGGTGATAGGGATTTTCCAGCTCCATTATAATCTTATGGGACCATCATTCCATGTATAGTCTATCATAGACTGAAACATGGCTAAGTAGCACATGACTGTAGTAAATATTAGCATCCTTCTTTCGTTATTTCATTTTTGCCTTCCTCCCTTCAATGTTTTCTCACCCCTCCAAGAATAAAATCCTAGCTCCTACCAGGACTCACAAAGCTCTGTGAAATCTGAACCCGGTACAACTCTTGAGACCTCATTTCATAACACTTTCCTCATTCGCATTGCTCTCTCTGCACAGCTACAGTGGCTCTAACCTCCCTGGCCAGCTCATTGCCACCTCAGGATCTTTGCACTTGTGGTACACATTGCCTGATGTTCTTGTTCCCTAACTCTGCATGCTGGCTCTTTCATACCATTCAGGCAATTATTAGGTCACCTCCTCAGAAAGCTCTTCTGAAGAAGCCACCATTTCCAGTCGAAGACATTTTCTACCATAAGCACCTGTTTTATTTTCCTTAAATGAAGATTTGGATTTGCATTTTAGACTACATGCAGAGTAAATAAAAATTCTCTACACACTTTTGCTGTAAATGTCTTCTGGGATTTTTGTATATACACTTCCTTTTAGAGAATATGTGCATTTGAAATGGTTTTAAGATATGAGAGTTCAGTAGAATACCTCTTAGTGCCATTTTAAAATGTGATCTAAAGAAATATTTTGCTTTTATCTTTACTTTCTGCTCATTAATTCGCATAAATTACTACACTAAATTGCTTTAGAATGAATAGATTGCTTGGAATGAATTTTAAAATTTATTTTTTAGCCCTCATTTCAGCCCTTAGTTCTGTGAAGCCTTGGTTGACTTGCCTAAACACTATTTGTCTGCAGAACCTTGGCCTTGTTACTTGGAAGATTAAATATGATATTTATCATGAAAATGCTCTGAAAAACTAAATACAGCTCTACAGTCATATTATATTTGTTATGTACTGTGATTTGTTCCTGATATTTCACATTTGATTCAGGGAAATCATGTCAACACATTACAGAACCTGTTTTGTTGTTGTTTTTGTTGGGTGTGGGTTTTTGTGTGTTTTTTTGTTTGTTTTGAGATAAGGTCTCATTCTGTTGCCCAGGCTGGAGTGCAGTGGCCCAGTCATGGCTCACTGTATCCTCAACATCCTACCTCAGCTTCCCCAGTAGCTGAGACTACAGGCATGCACCACCATGCCCGGCTAACTTTTGAAAATTTTTTGTAGAGATGAGGTCTTGTATGTTGCCCAGGCTGGTCTCAAACTCCTGGACTCAAGTGGTTCACTTGCCTCGGCCTCTTAAAATGCTGGATTAGCTGGATTATAGGTGTGAGCCACCATGCCCGGGCGACAGAACCTCTTTGTGTGATTTTTTTTTGAGACACAGAGTCTCACTGTGTTGCCCAGGCTGGAGTGCAGTGGCGCGATCTTGGCTCACTGCGAGCTCCGCCTCCTGGGTTCACGCCATTTTCCTGCCTCAGCCTCCTGAGTAGCTGGGACTACAGGCGCCCGCCACCACGCCCGGCTAATTTTTTGTATTTTTGGTAGAGACGGGGTTTCACCGTGTTAGCCAGGATGGTCTCGATCTCCTGACCTCGTGATCCGCTCGTCTCGGCCTCCCAAAGTTGTGGGATTACAGGCATGAGCCACCGTGTCCGGCCTGACAAACCTCTTTGTAGCAGGACCGTTTCAGCTGTTATTTGGATGCTTTTGATTTTAATAACAATAACAACAATAATAAAGGCTGGGTGAGACTGAACTTTTAAAATACTCCTGCAATTGTTAAATTGGTTTTCAGCTTTGCTCAGGCCTATATGAAGTTTACCTTTGGGAGAAAATGAAACCTTGTCCAATGGGTCTATAGCTTATACTCCATGCCATATTCCTATCTATGCTATGCTTCTCTCTTCTGCTAGTAACTTTTCTCCCTGGAACCTGTGCACATTAAATTTCATTTTTCCAGTAGTTCATTTTTAGAATCTTTGCTTCAGTGATGAATTGGAAAATTTAAAAAAATCTAATTTTTCATAAGTAATTTGAGAAGTTCTCTGACCCACCTTACCTGTTTATTGTGCAGTGTTATTATTAGGGTGAGTAAATCAATGTTACATGTTTCTGCAAAAGCAGCAAATTACAGGAGAAACATGAGAAAAGTCACCTCTAGTTTGTCATTATAAAAGACATTATCTTTTTATGAGGACCTATTTTATTAATGTAACTGTTTTAAGTAGGATAATCAACTTTAATTATAACTTACGAAAAGTGCCGAATCAGGTCAGTGGGCTATATAAAAATACTTAAGGTCATACTTAAGCTAAATACTTAAGCTTATTGGACTTGTTGAGTATGGGTTCTTTTCTTGAATTTTAGTGATGATAACCACATACATAGTTAAGTGAACTTCATGCCTGAAGATGGGGGTCCTGCTCAGACAAATGAGCAAAAATTTATCTTTTTTTCTGAACTGAAAAAGCTAGTTTACAGAGTGATGACTTCATTGTGATTACAGTTACCAGTTTCTGTAAGTATAGAACACATCACTTGTCCACTAAGTTGGAAGCTTGTTAATCAGCTGATTTTTAACGTTCACCATTACACGGGAGTTTTGGGTTCATATTTAGTTCTTAATCTTTCTATCATATTTAAGTTTCTCATGATCTTCAGGAATAAAACTGAAAGAAATGGATGTGCATTCCTTTCTCTCCTGGTTCTGTTATTTAAATTGGTAATCCTACAGGGTTTCTGTTTGATTTTGTTTTGTGTTTTTGCCCCACGAGAAAGCTAAAGAAACTTTTTGACGTTTTAAAGATGAATGTGTACTCCTCCCTTCCCTTTCCCCTCCCTCCTCCTTCTCCCTCCCTTTGCCGTCCCCTCCCCCTCATTTCTTGGAAATTTGACTTTCTTTTCTGTCATCAGTTTGAAATTGCTTTATTCAGTTATATCATTCTTTCCAAGTTTCAGCTTATTTTGTAAGCAGTTCTCTTTTTTCCTGTTCTCATTACCACTGTTGTTGATCTTGGTCAACAGGGGTAGTGTTCTCACTTTCAAAATAATTCTCAGGGGCCTGTATTTCTCAGCCTCACTAAGTAGCATGAAGCACTGGTTAAACAGAAGACAGTTAAGTAGCTAGTAAGCCAATAACTGTCATGGAATAGACAAAGACACACAAGTTCTGACATGGATCAACCTAGTTTGTGTATAAATACAAATTTAAGTAATATTTAAATAGAAATCTCTTTCAGTGGTCCCCAATTATTTTTTTTTTGGCACCAGGGACTGGTTTTGTGGAAGACAATTTTTTCATGGACCTGTGGGAGGAGGGGACGTGATGGTTGAGGGGATGATTCAAGCACATTACATTTATAATGCCCTTTATTTCTATTATTACTGCATTGTAATATATAATGGAATAATTATACAACTCACCATAATGTAGAATTAGTGGGAGCCCTGAGCTTGTTTTCCTGCAACTAAACAGTCCCATCAAGGTGTGATGGGAAACAGTGACAGATCATCAAACATTAGATTCACGTAAGGAGCGCACAGCCTAGATCCCTCGCATATGCAGTTCTGGATAGGGGGTTCACGCTCCTGTGAGAATCTAATGCCACTTATAACTTAAAATCACTTAGATGCTCTGAGTCATCTGGGGAGTGAGAAGGTTGGAAAAGAGAAGGTACATTACTGAGTGAATGAAGATTATCTGGGATTGTTTCTTAGGTGAGGATCTATTTGATGTTGGTGTTAGTCTAGTGTGAACTAAATATAACTGCATTGGAGCCTAAGCTCAGATGTCTGCATCATGGTTTATTTCTCCTGTGTTCGTTTCAAGGAGCTCCTGTGATACCTGCTGTCTCCATCTCAAAAAAAAAGTAAAAATAAAATAATCAATTAATTCTCCCTCTTGCTTGCCTGTCACCTAGTCTAGAGTGCTGTGGTGAAACCATAGCTCACTGCAGCCTTGACTATTCACCTCAGCCTCCCAAGTAGCTAGGACTACAGGTGTGCACCACCAGACCTGGCTAATTTTTTTTTTTTTTTGGAGAGAGTGGAGGTGGTCTTTCTGTTTTGCCCAGGCTGGTCTCGAACTCTTGGCCTCAAGCAATCTTCCCACCTCAGCCTCCTAAAGTGCTGGGAACACAGGTGTGAGTCACTGCACCCAGCCTATTTATTTATTTTTAATAATTAAGTTGTACATAATAATATTCATGAGGCCACCTCCGTAAGAGGCCACCTCCATAAGACAGGTTTATTTCATTATCAGATATTACCTCCTACATTATAGAATTTTTAATAACAGTTGCAGCTCATCCTCCGTTTTGTAGTCTGATAGTTTCACTTTGTCATATTTTCTATTTCTATAGTCTTTATAAGTATTCTTGAGGCCCTTTTTTGTTTATTATGAGTATTTAAATTATTCAACTAATATTGAATATTACTTTCTGATTTTTAAAAAAATTAAAACTAATGAGTACTGGAGTGAGCCTTATCTTTTACCTACTGATTTTTTGCTACTGTTAAATTATTTCCTTAGGCTAAATTTCAAGGAATTGTATAATTAGGTCAAAGGAAATGATGTTTACAACTCCCATATTCATTGCAATGTGGCCAGTATTAGCTCTGCTTTTCTTTTTTAGATAACTGCCACCATAGGTTGCTTTAATGCAGTGTTTTACAACCTTGGCTGCACATTAAAGTCTCTACGGGAGCTTTAAAAAACACTCATGCCTGAGGACCACCTCTAGGGATTTTGATTTGATAGATGTGATATGTCATCTGGACATAAGGTTTTTTTTTTTTTTTTTTTTTTTAAGACGGAGTTTTCACTCATCGCCCAGGCTGGAGTGCAATGGCGTGATCTTGGCTCACTGCAACCTCCGCCTCCTGGGTTCAAGTGATTCTCCTGCCTTAGCCCCCCAAGTAGCTGGGATTACAGGCGCCTGCCACCACGCCCAACTAATTTTTGTATTTTTAGTAGAGACAGGGTTTTACCACGTTGGCCAGACTGGTCTCGAACTCCTGACCTCAGGTGATCCACCTGCCTTGGCCTGCCAAAGTGCTGGGATTACAGGCATGAGCCACCATGCCCAGCCTCTGGACATAAGGATTTTTGAAAGCTCTCCGGGCCTTCAAAGTGCAGCTAAGGTTAAAAGGTTACTTTAATGAGATAGAGCTTAACATTGCATCTGAAAATTGATTCCTTAGAGTTATTTGTTGAATCAGGTTGGTGGCTTAAATCTGATTCAGTAAGAGGAATCAACTAAATACCTTGATCATATCAATAAATATATACATGTCTGTCTAGTAGAGAATCAATTTAACTTTAATTTTTACTAATCTTGTGAATGTTGGTATATTAGATATTGATGCATGTATAACTAATGTAGTGGCAGTATGCTGAAAAATCACTTCTTCAAGATCTTGAAAGCAGTACAGTAAGGTAGAACTAAAAGAATACAACTGGCTATTGAAGTAACATAGTATTCCAGAAGTTATGGACTCATTGAGAAAGGGAGTGAAGTAGCCCCTCAGGATAAAAAACAAGAGAAAAATGACCATAGACACCATGGACTACTAACTGCTGTACCCATATCCATAGTGCACAATGATCTAGAACTTGCATACTAGTCTCTCAAAATGTGTATTTTTAAAATTTATATATATTTTTTGTTTCATCTGTCTGCATTCTCTGCTACAAAATAGGCAGCAGAGGTGGGTATCTGTGGTGGTTTAGTTGTTGACCCAAATGCTTGCTGACTCCATTACTTAGTTACTACGTTTCTCACAACTTCAGTTTCCTGACCTGCAAATTACGGTAATAATATTCTCCTTCACAGAATGATTACGAGAGTAAATGAGATGATATGTACCAAATGCACAGTTCAGTATCTGATACATTGTTAAGCAGTTGATAAATATTAACAATAAAAGGAAGTGGTTATGTTGTGGAAATAGAAACCAGTATTTAATGAGTACTTACCAGTAGTATGCATATTAAGAATATATCTTGGCCACGCACGGTGGCTCATGCCTGTAATCCAGCAGTTTGGGAGGCTGAAGCGGGCGGATCACCTGAGGTCAGGAGTTTGAGACCAGTCTGGCCAACATGAGGAAACCCCGTCTCTACTAAAAATACAAAAATTAGCCGGGGGTGGTGGCAGGCACCTGCAATCCCAGCTACTTGGGAGGCTGAGGCGGGAGAATTGCTTGTACCTGGAAGGTGGTGGTTGCAGTGAGCCGAGATCGTGCCACTGCACTCCATCTTGAGTGACAGAGACTGCATCTCAAAAAAAAAAAAAAAAAAAAAGAATATATATCTCTGTCCTTATATCTTACTCCTTGAGCCTCGTAAGAAAACTGCTGTTATTCCCACTTTCCTTTTCTTTTCTTTTTTTTTTTGAGACTGAGTTTTGCTCTTGTTGCCCAGGCCGGAGTACAGTGGCGCGATCTGGGCTCACTGCAACCTCTGCCCCCTGTATTGAAGCGATTCTCCTGCCTTAGCCTCCTGAGTAGCTGGGGTTACAGGCGTGCACCACCACACCCAACAGGTTTGTGTGTGTGTGTGTGTTTTGTATTTTTGGTAGAGACAGGTGTTTACCATATTGGCCAGGCTGGTCTTGAACTCCTGACCTCAGGTGATCCACCTGCTTTGGCCTCCCAAAGTGGTGGGATTACAGGTGTGAGCCACTGCGCCTGGCCCCCACTTTTCTTTAAACAGATGAAAAAACTCTGGCTCATAGAAGCAAAATAATTTGTCTTAGATCAGACTGTGGTATATAAATGGGATTCTACTCAGACTTCAGCACCTGTACTTTTCCCATACCACACTGTGATTTAGCCTCTAGGGAAGTCTCAGTTGAACATAATTAGATAAATTTGTAGTGAATTGGTATTTTTTTCCTCGTAGGAAAAGGTGGATTGGTGTCAATTTTGTGAACAATATGGTGAGCAATGTGGGCATGCCATTTTCCAGCCTGTCAGAAACAATATTTGTCCTTCATTTGAGTAGAATGTGCTTTTTTTTTTTTTTTTTAACACAGAGAATGAGAATTTGGTCTAGGCAGTTTGTCCAACATTTTGTCAGTCTCTTCAACGCTCACACCATTCTGTTAATCAATGTAGCAGATGGTGGACTTTGGAACTTTTTATCAGAGAATGTGTGTTGAAAAATGTTCTACTTGGAGAGAACGTTCCTTTGACTCGTAAAAAAAAATTTCTCTTAAAGGCCTCTTTGCTCCTTGTTGCCTTCAAATTACCGTGAATACTTCCTGCTGTGGGTACCACATGAAGTGTTCCTATAAAGACCAACCCTTTCCTCTTAAAGCAGTGCAGCATTATATAAGGGGGAGAGCACAGGCTTTGGGAGCAGCCCAACCTGGATTCAAATCCATTACTTGTTAGCAATGTGCTGAGTAAGAGGGTGCTAATATTTATTGACTGCCTACTGTGTGCCAGGCATTGTTAAATAATTTATGTAGTCCTCATTAATTTCCACAACAACTTTCTTTGCTTTTTCACAGCAACCTTTTAAAAGGACTGTTGCAGTTTTTATAGGTCAAGATGCATGCCCAAAGGGGTTAACTATCTAGCTCAAGTTCTCACTTCTTGTAAGTGGTAAAGTTTGATTTTGAAGTGAGGTTTATCAAATTGCTAATGTATGTAGTATACCTTGACCAAGTATGTTAATATTTCTGGTCCCAATTTCCTCATCTCTGAAACTGGAATACTACTACTTTGAAGGACTGATAAGAGGATTAAATTAGTGCACTTAAAATTTTCTGTCAGTATCTGTTTAAGTAGATACTCAGATAATACTAGTTTCTTCCCTATCTTAAGTAAATAATAATCACAGAAGAGTGAAGGAATTGTCACCTCTGCCTTTATTAAAATAATGTTTTACATTTAACTTTGTACTTTGAAAAATTTTGAACTCAGAAAAGATACAAGAAAAATGC
Organism: Colobus angolensis palliatus; assembly: GCF_000951035.1. Lineage (NCBI taxonomy): Eukaryota > Metazoa > Chordata > Mammalia > Primates > Cercopithecidae > Colobus > Colobus angolensis. The sequence continues at coordinate 378,274 of NW_012118733.1, forward strand.
AATGAACTCCTATATACCCTTCATCCAAATTCTCCAATTCTTAACATTTGGTTACATTTGCTTTATCTGTGTGTGTGTATATGTACATATATAGAATTTTACTGAAGTCTTTGAGAGTAAACTGCAGAATTGTGACCTTCTGTTCCTAAATATTTCAGCATGTATTTCCTAAGAACAAGGACAGTCACTAAATACAGTAACAGTGCATTTATCAAAATTAGTAATTTATCATTAATACAATAATCTAATATATAGTAGTTTATGTTCTACTTTTCACTATCTGCTTAATAGTATTCTTTTAGGTATTTTTCCTCCTGATCTGGATCACACACTAGATTTAGTTGTTACGCCTTAGTCTGTCTCCTTTGCCATCTGTGCCTTTTGGGCCATTACTGCCACTAACATTGGGTTGTAGTAGAATTAGTTCCTTAGATTATCTGTCTCTTCAGAGAGTGATGATCTCAAACCATCTTAAACATTGTGAGTAAAACAGAAGAATATTTGTACTCTTCCACCCTGGAGTGAAATCCCAACAAATACTTGAGTACCTACGTATGTCAAGAGATTGTGCTGAGTAGTGGAGATCAGCGGGTCGGGAGATACATGGTCCTGGTTCTCAGTGGGGCTTACAGATGAGTAAGATTGTTACGGTGCAGTTCAGCAAGTCTTGCTGAGCTCACAAGGTAGACACTGCTCCTGGAAGTGTGCTGGAAACTAGATAAAATTCAGGGCTCCTAAGGATGTTTAAAAACAATATTAATTACCTCATGACAAGAAGATTGAAAATTTCAAGGTAATCATATTGTCAGCCTTTCATATCTGAAAGTCTGTTTTGAAATCTGGTTGAATGTGAAGATCTAAGAGACTTTAACACTATCTGATGCAGTGGTAATGAAATAATGCCTGTACTGCGTAATTACCACAGTTGGTGGTAAAGTACCATTTCTTTTCTTCAGGGTGATAGTTTCCTTCTTGGAATTAAAAAATAAAGCAGAAGGCAGTAGAAATCTCTATAGACCTTCCTGCAGTATTTACATTCCTTTGTCTACAGATCTTTCTTTCACTTGTTTTTTGTCTTTGTTTTTTAAAGTGTCAGCTGAGGCTATGGTGCCTCTTAATTCACCAACTGAAACAACCAGAATTTCTAGTACATTTGTGGTTATGCTTTCCTGTCCTGCAAGACCTGATGTGGTTACAATATAATCTTTGTTCACATTTTTCAAGGTAAATTTTAGATACCCAGCCATAGTCCTCTTTATGGCAGAAACACAAGGCTGACGGACAACTTAATTACCAACTGTAGACGTAGGAAGGGCTTCCAATTAAGAGAATGTTGAGTAGTGATTTTACAAGTCTAAAGGAGACTGAATGTGGAAGATGGATTTAAAATGGAAATGTGGTAGTTGTACATAAAGAAAATCTGTGCTAGAATTAAAGAGCATTCAGATACACCTAGGGTTCTAGGTATGGACCTCACAGTTCACCTAAGAAGGAGGGTGGACAGAGAGAGAGCAGGGCTTTGCCTTGCCTTCCCTCTACTGGCCCTGTCACACATAGCCACTCTATTTCTGCATATGATTTTATCTGAAAACATACAGCTACTTAAAAGTTTGAAAACTAGTGTCTTAGTTGTATTTGTGAAATTGTACCAAGCCATGGTCTCCTGAGGTTCCTTGCAGCTCTGTATAAAGCCTGTGAGCTGCTTTCTTCACAGGTGTTTGCTGTCCATTGGTTGCATGTTTTGGGAATATAGGTTCATGGTAACATTGGTGCATGGTAACATTAAGTTAAACAGAGCATACTGTGAAGCAGATGATGCTGGAACTAATGGTTCCTGTGAACTGTTTGTACTATCACTACCAGTGCTTCAGAGAGACAATTCAGTTTATTTATACTCTGTTACAGTGTCTTCAAATGTGCATCTTTCCAATTGTGAAATCAGGTACATTTTGATCAATGCTGTTATACCATTTTATCATAATTTAATTTGCAACAGTTTTTTGCTTTAGTAGTACATAAGATGATGATGGCTTTACAAGTAATAGCATCTTAATTTTGATGAAATATGCTCTATTTAGTGCATGAATATAGTGCCACACATATAACGGTAAAATTCCTAATACATTCTTTCCTGCTTTTTTGCATCTGTGAAGGTAACAATAACTTCAGGGGGCCAAACTGTGGCTAACAGTAATTAATGTTGAGACATTAATGTTGAGGCAGATGTCATATATCTTTGTAGCTCTAACCTCTAGCATAGTGCCTACCACTTAATAGGTGTTAAGTAAACATTTCATTGAATGGTCTTTTAATATTAGTTTATGAGGCTAGACCATTAAAACAAAGTTTTAGTTGGGAGTAATTAGAAAAAAGAAAATGACTGACTTTTTTTTTTGTTTGAGGCGGAGTCTCACTCTTTCGCCCAGGCTGGAGTGCAGTGGCGCAATCTCAACTCACTGCAACCTCCGCCTCCTGAGTTCAAGTGATTCTTCTGCCTCAGCCTCCCGAGTAGCTGGGATTACAGGTGCATGCCACCACACCCAGCTAATTTTTTATATTTTTTTGGTAGAGACGGGGTTTCACAGTGTTAGCCAGGATGGTCTCAATCTCCTGACCAGCCAGGATGGTCTCAATCTCCTGACCTCAGGTGATTGCCCCGCCTCGGCCTTCCAAAGTGCTGGGATTACAACTGTGAGCCACCACACCCAGCCAGATCAACATTTTTAAATTCTGCAAAACTCAGGGTTGACAGGGATAAAGAAAGGCCACTGGATTTTGAGATTTACTTATCACCGGAAACCTGTGACAAAGTTTTGGTAGTGTTCAGCATAAGTAGGAGGCCGGGTGTGGTGGCTGATGCCTGTAATTCCAGAACTTTAGGAGGTAGAGGAGGATGGATCACCTGAGGTCAGGAGTTCAAGACCAGCCTGGCCAACATGGCGAAACCCCATCTCTACTAAAAATACAAACATTAGCCAAGTGTGGTGGTGCATACCCTGTAATCCCAGCTACTCGGGAGGCTGAGGCAGGAGAATCTCTTGAACCCGGGAGACAGAGGTTGTGGTGAGCCAGGATCACACCATTACACTTCAGCCTGGATGACAGAATGAGACTCCATCTCAAAAAATAAAAACCAAAGTGAGTAGGAACCAGATCACAAAGCCTTAAAATGTTGAAATGACTGGAAAGGAGGTCTACCTCCTTTGAAGGAAAGAGGAAGAGGAAGACAGAACATGGTTCATTGGGTTCAGCAGGGTTCATCGACTCTAGCACTACTGAGTTTGGACCTGATAATTCTTTGTTGTAGGGAGCAGTCCTGTGCATTTTAGGACCCCCCTCCTACTACTGAGTTGTGACAACCAAAGATGTCTCCAGATATTGTCAAATGTTCCCTGGGGGCCATATTCCTTGGGTGAGAACTGATGGACAGGGTTGAATAAGAATTGCTAGTGCTAGAGTTGGGAAGGAACTAGTCCAGAAGTGGCTGGAAAACCGTAGGCAGCCAGGACATGATTTACTGAAGCAGGGACCCAAGGAGGGCAGGAGGAAACAGCAAAACTTTTTTGTCTGAAAGGTGGGTATCCTGAAGTTGGAGAGGATGGGGAAATGCATTGTGTGTGTGGTTTGTTTTTTTTTTTTTTTTTTGTAATGATGGTTGTTTTGGTTTACATTAGATGGTCTCAGGCTTATCACTAAGAAAGGAGAAAAGGTCTTTTGAGAATGAAGTAGGCAAAGTTAATGTTTGGCATTAGATGAAATAACTTTAAACAGTCCCAGCGGGGGAAGATTAGTATACAGGTGAGTAAAAGGATTACTGAGCAGCAATGAGGCCTGGCTGAGTGGGACTTTTGAAGCAATTACTAAAAATATTAGTAAAATGTATATCTCAACCACCCTGATACTTTTTATATTTGTGCGTTTTACGGCCTAGACTTATGTACTTTTTTTTACTTTTTATTTTGCTTATTTCACAGAACTTTGTAGATTTCAATGTTGTTCAACTTTTATTTCAGTTATTTTTCATGGCTACGTAATAGCCTATAGATCTGTTCTTTAATTTACCAGTTAGCGCTGCAGTAACTGACTGGTTATTTCACTTATTTTTAATGGCTACATAATAGTCTATAGATCTCTTCTTCAGTTTACCAATTAGTGCTCCGGTAACTGACTGGTTAGGTTGCTTCCAGTTTTTAATGAAGTTATGCCAAAAGTTGCAGTAAACATTCTTATGCATAGAGTTTTGCCAGATTTTACTGGTTAACCCAGTAAAGGTTTTATACAGTGGTAACACAGAGCACGAAATGTATTTTCTGAAATGTCACATTAATGAGGCCTCCTTTGATTCACCACATTTAAAATCGCAACCTTCAATCCTGCTTTAATCTCCATAGCACTTGCTATCTTCTGAGTGTTTTACTTATTCATCTTGATTGCTGTTGTCCCCCTTGTTCAACAGAACAGGGATTTTGGTTTGTGTCACCAGCACCTGAAATAGTGCCTGGCACATACATACTTGCTAAATGAATGGATGATGGGACTTAGCCAGACCTGGAGGTGAAATGAGTTTGGAAGAGTGTCAGTAGCAACAGATATTCATGGAAGTCAGTGGAAAAATAATTGCAATGACTGATCTTTAGTATCTAGAGGGATGAGGAAGCAACAGAAGTCCCCAGGGGCATGAATTGGGAGATTGAAAGGTTAGTACCTGAAGGCAGTTGTGACAACAAAAGCACATTCCTGTGGAAGGTGAGAGTGGGAGAGGTAGAAGGTAAGTAGGCTGTGGTTAGAGAAAGGGATTTTCTAAGATTTAGATATTATAAATGGAACAATTTGAGAATTAATAGTAGTAAGGTTGGTAGAATACTCCATTTCGCAGAGAATGGACTGTATCACTTTTTAATTGCCCCTGCCTTGGCAAACAGTGTCCTCTAATCTTGTTATATTTGGGTCTTGCTCAGTGGTGGTATATAAAGCTGTTTTTGTTTTTAGAGATCTTTTTTGTTGGAATATGGCTGTATGTGATAATTTGATTAAGCAGATATGCCACTAATGTCTGCCACACAGTAAGGCATGTTAGTGACTATGTCAGTGTAGGCTTGAAGGCTGAATTGATATAGAAGTTTTCTCCCTGCTGTTTGACTTCTTGAGTCATTTGTTTGAACCGTCGAGAGTATTTTACAAGTGCTTTTCTGTTTGAGGTCATTTTACTCAGAGTATAGCAGCTTAGTAAAATATGTAAAACATCTAGTATAGCATATGCTATTCTTATTTTAAGCTGCTTTTGGGGAGCTCTTGGGCATGGAAATTGTAATAGTAGTTTTTTGGAGTACACTTAATTGTCATTACCCTCAGTCATGATTTTCCATTGCTTTATAGGTTTTCCACTGTAGCATATTTTTTTTTAAGTTTTTTAAATATTATTATTATGCTTTAAGTTCTGGGATACATGGGCAGAACGTGCAGGCTTGTTACATAGGTATACACATGCCATGGTGGTTTGCTGCACCCATCAACCCGTGATCTATGTTAGGTGTTTCTCCTAATGCTCTCCCTTCCCTAGCCCTGACCCTCCGACAGGCCCGGGTGTGTGATGTTCCCCTCCCTGTGTCCATGTGTTCTCATTGGTCAACTCCCACTTACGAGTGAGAACATGTGGTGTTTGGTTTTCTGTTCCTGTGTTAGTTTGCTGAGAGTGATGGTTTCCAGCTTCATCCATTTCTCTGCAAAGGACATGAACGCATCCTTTTTTATGGCTGCCACTGTAGCATATTTTTAGCTTTAAAATTCCAATTAGTCTCAGGTGAACTGTTAATGACAGACAGGTGTGACTTAGTAGAAAAAACTGGAGAGACAGTTGAAGTAATCTTTCTCATGTTTTTCAGTGGCTAGATAGCATGTCTGTAATTTCTTACATCTTTAGTTTCAAAACATGGTAATTTAATTTCAAAACATGGTAATGATCTCAAATATAACCTTCCTCCCAGAATCTCAGGGATACTTTACCAATCTATTGCTTGCTTCGGTGAGATTATAATAACTGTGATATAGGTTGGGAGGCCAAGGCGGGTGGATCACCTGAGATCAGCAGTTCAAGACCAGCCTGGCCAATGTGACAAAACCCCTCTACTAAAAATACAAAAAAATTTGCTGGGCATGGTGGGACGTGCCTGTAATTCCATCTTCTCAGGAGGCTGAGGCAGGAGAATTGCATGAACCCGGGAGTTAGAGGTTGCAGTGAGCCAAGATTGCATCACTGCACTCCAACCTGGTCGACAGAGCAGGACTCTGTCTTAAAAATAAATAAAATACAATATGATGTGATATGGGATGTTCAAAGGTGTTAATGTTGTAAGGAAAGGAAAAATAACATTTCAGATAAGGAGGAAAGGGTTGATGGAAAGCATAATCTATTATAGTGCCTGATCTTTGAGCTGCTAGGAACCTCATCAGAATGCTGTTTGAGGAGTGTTTTCATTATGTTTAAAGCTTTCAGAGAAAACAGGATTTTCTGATAAAAGTAGAAAAATAGAAAAAAGTAGAAATGTTTTTCTACTTTTAAAAAGGGAAGGCTTACTAGGAATTATTTTTAAACGAATGAAAGAGTTGGAAGAGGAAGAATAGGCAGTATCCGTGTGTGACTTCTCTGTGCCAAACACCATAGATGTAGTTTTTTTAACGCACATTTTCTCTAATTCTCAAAACAATGCTTAGATTATAATATCTGTGATTGCATATTATGAAATTAAGGCTCTGAAAAGTTAAGAAATTTGTCTAGCATCGTATAGCTGGGAAATAAAATTTTGTCCCCAGAAATCTCTAACTCTGTATAGCATACTGTGTATCAAGCTAATGAGAAAGAATAGTGACACCCACAGTTAGGGCTTCAGACATTCACATGTGTGCTGAATGTAGAAGAGGGTGCTTAACACTTGAAATGCATGCTCAGATACAGTAGTTAAGTAATATGAGATTGTGTGGGGTATCGTTGTGTGCCTCATCCCTGTTGATTATATGCCCCAAGATTCTTTCATCTGCTGTAAAAACAGCACAGATTATGTATTGTATCACAGCAGGCATTACAGGCATGGGTATGCCTTCTGGAAGCAAGAGTGGAATCGGAGGTGCTGTAGCCTTTAGAGGAGAAACCCACTTGCCTCGTTCAAATCAGTTGGCATATAATGGTGGAAAGTTGTTATATATGTTTATAATGATATGAGTTGAGCAAACTTGCTTGTTTTTTAAATTTTACAAAGTTTAAGTTCTTGGAACCAAGTGCTTTATTCCAAATAAGATATGATAATTATATTGACAAGTGTTGAACAATATGTCATCTTAACAGTTTTTCTTTGTGTAATTGACTTCAATAATCTTGAGGGTCTTTTCTGCACCTATTAGAAGAGTTGGAGTGCCCTTATAAGGGTTGGAGTGAGTGGTTCTTCTCTTCCCATTATCATCGACTGTAGTTAGCATATGGTCTAATTTATTTTAAGAACACCTCTTAATAAGCCTTGATTTTGTTGAAAATCAGGCTAAAACCATCTTCCTTGCACTTCCTCATTACTTGGTTGTTAGCATAGTATTAACTATTATTAGATCTCAGACATCTCTTTATCTTGATCTGAAGAACTTTGTTAGGGCTAGGAGTCCTGCAGTTTTCATTTAACCCATTTGTGGTCTCTTGTGAGGAGGATGGAGCTATTAGTTATATGCCTGAATCATTTGGGAGGTATATATACTGATTTTTGCTGCCGAACCTCACAGAACAATCAGGTTAGAAATATGAAGTAAGACCTAGAAGGTTAAGCCTATGTCTGGGAGGCAGAATATATATACATTAACCAGAGATTGCTTGTGTGTAGGGAGAATGCTGGAGAACCAGACTCCTGGAGCAGTTTATCCTATGAAATACCGTATGGAGACTGTTCTGTGAGGCATCATCGAGAGTTGGACATCTATACATTAACCTCTGAGTCTGAATCACCTGAACACCCATTTCCTGGACACATTTTTAGACTTATGAACATCCAACAGCAACTAATGGTAAGTCAGAAAGCTTTTATTTTTAAGTGTGTGCATGTGCATGTGTGTGTTTTGTATGTGTGTCCCCGCCCTCCTCCAGTGAACCTTGATATAATTAGAACATAAAAATACTTTCCTGGCCAGGCACAGTGGCGCATGCCTGTAATCCCAGCACTTTGGAAGGCCGACGCAGGTGGATCACTTGAGCTCAGAAGTTTGAGACTAGCCTGGGCAACATGGAGAAACTCTGGCTCTACAGAAATTAGCCGGGCATGGTAGTGTATGCCTATAGTCCCAGCTACTCGGGGGTCTGAGGCAGGCAGATCGAGTGAGCCTAGGAGGCAGAGGCTGCAGTGAGCTGAGATGACACCACTGCACTCCTGCCTGGGTGACAGAGCCAGACCTTGTCTCAAAAACAGAAAAAGAAAGACTTTCCCCAAAGATTGTGAGAGCTGTAAAGCAGTGTTAGCAGTATTAAATGTTACCACTTACAGATCAGAGCTAGCATTAAGGTTGTAGCAGTAAGGGGACTGAGAGGTTTTTTTCATTGGTTTTGGGAATAATGAAAGACACACATTTCAGGTACAGAAATATGCAACAACTAGAATTAAATTATCCTGGCATGAAAGGATATTTGTCTGTGTTTGGCTTAACTTTACAAAATGAAAGAAGCAAAACAGTTTCTGAGATTGTTGCCAAAGAACAAGAACCAAATTTAATCAGGAGTATTTTTATAACTATTTTAGTGAGCGATGGTATGTACCATTTGAATATAGTATTACTATATTTAAATCAATAGTTGCATGATACAAAGATCACTAAAAAAAGGAAAAGATTTTATAATCCACTCAAGTCTTCAAGATAAAGTTGTTGCCAGACATAAAAACATTACAGACTACCTGTTAGCATTTATTACGAATAGTATAAACGTCATACGTGTACATCTGTCTTGGCCATAACATCTGAAAGGCTATGTTTAGGTAATTTTTCCACCCAGTTTATTTCAGAGCTGATTTGATTTGGAAACCACTTGACAATAATTTCATTTAAGGTCAGCTCAATGCCAGAGGCTTCTTTGGGAGCATGCATTATTTGAGACCAGCAAGCCAAGAAATTCCGTAAGATTATGTGATGCTCCCATTTTTGTGTTTTAGAATTGTGTTTGTTCCAGAGCAGGTGACATTTCATTTTTGTCTGAGTGGACTTCTAGGCAATCAGATTTTTCCTTAGAGCTCTTTTTACTAGGTGAATGGTAGTCCACTTGAAAATACAGTTTTGCAGGTACCAAAGCTGCCTGCCAAGATATGGGAATGGTTGGCAGGCAAATACGAGAAATTAAAACTGTGGGAACATACATGTGTTACTTTCTTCAGGCAACACTACTGTTTCTCCAGATTCTGTTTTATAATGTTTACTGTTTATTAAATTTAATGACTTCATTTCCTGAATTTTAGGACACTGTCGTACTCTCAGCAGGATTGGAAATAAGCCAATTTTGAATACTCTTAAGGAACCTAACACAGAAGCTTTTAGTGAAAGTCCATTTTACTTGTACACTCTAATAGAAAGACTTTAACAAGCATGACACATTTTATACTTGTACGTATAAACTTTTACAATAGGCTCAGCAGGTAGATAGGAATGGTCTGATGATGGAATCCTGTAAATGCCCAATATATTCACTGAATGAGTAGATGAATGAGAGGATGGATGGCAGTAGATATGCGTATTATTGCAGTAGATCAAGTAATGAGTGGCAAGCAAACCAGATGTTTGGAAAAATAGATTTTAGGGGTTGAGAAAATAGTATTTTTGTAAGAATTTTTGAAATTTTGATATGAAGGTAAATTCACTAAAGATCACCTGTATTTGTTTTTCTCCGTTTTTCCTAAACCTTGTTGCATGCACATGGGATTTTTGCATGTTTATAAACTTAGATTAATAATTTTTTTCTAATTGCAATATGGTCCTCGTAGTTAATAATGGGTGGTATTTCTTCCATCAGTTTTATGAACCATGATTTTCTTAGTCATTCCCATGCTGTTGGTTGTATCTGTTTATATTTTTAAAATACTTTAAAGTTGCAAAATCCATTTTTGAGATTACATATAGTATCTATAACATACTCTGACAGTGTATAGGTATATGTTCTTATTTATTTTATATTTAGTATGTTCTGGTTTTATCAAAAGGTAAAAGAATATCTGCCATGCCACTGTTCCTGAAATTATGACCCCATAACTCAATGGTTAAGTTAGATTGGTTGGAACATATTTTGGGGATTAAAGGACTCTGAACTCCTCAGTAAATATTGACGGCACAGGAGCATTGGCTGCACCTTATAATAGAAAAGAGCTAGGATTTGTTTTTATTTGTATATATGAGGCAGGGCGGAAATAGGCTCTGCCCCACTGAAGACGATGAAAATTACAGGTGGGACACAGTGACTCACGCCCTATAATCCCAGCACTTTGGGAGGCCAAGGTAGGAGGATCCTGTAGGCTCAGGAGTTGGAGAACAGCCTGGGCAACATAATGAGACACCGTCTCTACAAAAAATAAAACAATTAGCCAAGTGCAATGGTGCACACCTGTAGTCCTAGCTACTCAAGAGGCTGAGGCACAGGGTCGCTTGAGTCCAGGAGTTCAAGGCTACAGTAAACTATGATCACACCACTGCACTCCAGCCTGGTCTCAGAATGAGGGATCCCACCTTAATGTTAGCAACTGATTTGAAGATATTCACTGAGCTTTTTAAAAATAAGGTTTTTGAGACTCAATTTTAATCTGCTTCCTAAAATAAGTTCAATATTTAGAAAATAGATATTTCATGTATCCTAATCCATTTTGAACATCCCAGTGTATAGGCAGATATAAGAGGAAAGTAATATCAGAAATAAGAGGAAAGTTATTTGTATTATTTTAGATTAGCTTATCATGTGACCTTTTAGAAGGGCCAGAATGGAAGTCAGTTCTGTACAACAGGATTTTTGCTCAGAGGTGTCAGTGACATCTTCTCCTACGAGCAGTTTTTTAAAAGTGTATTTCATTTCCTCCTAGAAAACAAACCTCAAGCAGATGGACAATCTTGTGCCCTTAATAGTGATGGCACAGGATCCTTCCAGTGCCCCAGAGACAGATGGCCAGTTTCTTCCCTGTGCACCAGAGCCCACGGACCCTCAGCGACTTTCTTCTTCTGAAGAGATCGAGAGCACTCAGTGCTGCCCAGGGAGCCCTATTGCACAGACTGAAAGTCCCTGTGATTTGTCAAGCATAGTTGAGGAGGAGAATACAGACCATTCCTGTAGGAAGAAAAATAAAGGTGTGGAAAGAAAAGGGGAAGAGGTGGAGCCAGCACCTATTGTGGACTCTGGAACTGTATCTGATCAAGACAGCTGCCTTCAGAGGTTGCCTGATTATGGAGTAAAGGGCACGGAAGGCGTTTCGTCCTGTGGAAACAGAAGTGAAGAAACTGGAACAAAATCTTCTAGAATGCCCACAGACCAGGACTCCCTGAGCAGTGGAGATGCTGTGCTGCAGAGAGACTTGGTCATGGAGCCAGGCACAGCCCAGTATTCCTCTGGAGGTGAACTGGGAGGCATTTCAACAACAAATGTCAGTACCCCAGAGACTGCAGGGGAAATGGAACATGGGCTCATGAATCCAGATGCCACTGTTCAAAAGAATGTGCTTGAAGTAGGGGAAAGTACAAAGGAAAGATTTGAGAACTCTAATATTGGCACAGCTGGAGCCTCTGAAGTACACGTCATAAGTAAGCCTGTGGATAAAGTTAGTGTTCCAAACTGTGCCCCTGCCGCCAGTTCCCTGGATGGTGACAAACCTGCTGAGTCTTCACTTGCATTTAGTAATGAAGAAACCTCCATTGAAAAAACAACAGAAACAGAAACTTCACAAAGTCGTGAGGAGAGTGCTGATGCTCCAGTAGGTCAGAGTTCTGTGGTGATTCCAGCTGCTACAAAAGACAAGATTTCAGATAGATTAGAACCTTATACTCTCTTAGCAGCAGTCATAGGTGAGGCAATGTCGCCCTCAGATTTAGCCCTTCTTGGGCTAGAAGAAGATGTAATGCCACACCAGAATTCAGAAACAAATTCATCTCATGCTCAAAGCCAAAAGGGCAAATCCTCACCCATTTGTTCTGCAACTGGAGACGATAAACTTTGTGCAGACTCTGCATGTCAACAGAACACAGTGACTTCTAGTGGCGACTTGGTTGCAAAACGATGTGATAACATAGTTAGCCAGCCCGAAAGCACCACACCAAGGCAACCCAGCTCACAAGATCCACCCAATGCCACCCACTGTGAAGACCCACAGGCTAATACAGTCACCTCTGACCCTGTAAGGGATACCCGGGAACGTGTGGATTTTTGTCCTTTCAAAGTGGTGGATAACAAAGGCCAACGAAAAGATGTGAAACTAGATAAACCTTTAACAAATATGCTTGAGGTGGTTTCACATCCACATCCAGTTGTCCCTAAAATGGAGAAAGAACTGGTGCCAGACCAGGCAGTAATATCAGACAGTACTTTCTCTCTGGCAAACAATCCAGGCAGTGAATCAGTAACCAAGGATGACGCACTTTCTTTTGTCCCCTCCCAGAAAGAAAAGGGAACAGCAACTCCTGAACTACATACGGCTACAGATTGTAGAGATGGCCCAGACGGAGATTCGAATGAGCCTAATACACAGCCACTAGAAGATAGGGCAGCAGATCTGTCCACATCCTCCACTGCTGCAGAGCTTCAGCGTGGGATGGGGAATACCAGTCTCACAGGACTTGGTGGAGAGCGTGAGGGTCCCGCCCCTCCAGCAATCCCAGAAGCTCTGAATGTCAAGGGAGACACTGACTCTTCCCTGCAAAGTATGGGTAAGGCCACTTTGGCTTTAGATTCAGTTTTGACAGAAGAGGGAAAACTTCTGGTGGTTTCAGAAAGCTCTGCAACTCAGGAACAAGATAAGGATATAGCAGTGACCTGTTCCTCCATTAAGGAAAATGCTCTTTCTTCAGGAATGTTGCAGGAAGAGCAGAGAACACCACCTCCCGGACAAGAGACTCTACAATTTCATGAAAAATCGGTCTCAGCTGATGGTGCCAAGGACAAAGCACTTCAGCTAAGTAATTCACCGGGTGCACCCTCTGCCTGTCTTAAGGCAGAAACTGAACATAACAAGGAAGTGGCACCACAAGTCTCACTGCTGACTCAAGGTGGGGCTACCCAGAGCCTGGTGCCACCAGGAGCAAGTCTGGCCACAGACTCAAGGCAGGAAGCCTTGGGTGCAGAGCACAACAGCTCCGCTTTGTTGCCATGTCTGTTGCCAGATGGGTCTGATGGGTCTGAGGCTCTTAATTGCAGTCAACTTTCTCCTCTGGATGTTGGAGTGAAGAACACCCAATCCCAGGGAAAAACTAGTGCCTGTAAGGTGAGTGGAAATGTGACGGTGGATGTTACGCGGGTTAATGCTCTACAAGGGATGGCTATTCCCAGAAGAAAGAATGTATCACACAACACCCAAGACATCCTGATTCCAGACGTCTTGTTGAACCAAGAGAAGAATGTCATCCTGGGTTTGCCAGTAGCTTTACAGGACAAAGCTGTGACTGACCCACAGGGAGCTGGAACCCCAGAGATGGTACCTCTTGATTGGGAGAAAGGGAAGCTGGAGGGAGCAGACCACAGCTGTACCATGGGCGATGCTGAGGAACCCCAAATAGACACTGAAGCACATCCTGTCCTACTGCAGCCTGCTGCCAAGGAGCTCCCCACAGACATGGGGCTCTCATCCCATGATGATGAGGCCCCAGCTGGCGCGAGGGAAGTCATGCAAGCCTCGCCCTCAGGCGGGGAAAGGAGCACTCCCTCTCTACCTTGCATGGTCTCTGCCCAGGCCACACCTCTGCCTAAGGGAGCAGACCTGATAGAGGAGGCTGCCAGCCGTATAGTGGATGCTGTCATCGAACAAGTCAAGGCCACTGGAGCACTGCTTACTGAGGGGGAGGCCTGTCACATGTCACTGTCCAGCCCTAAGTTGAGTCCTCTCACTGAAGGGCTAGAGAATGCTTTTACAGAAAAAGTGAGTACTTTCCCACCTGGGGAGAGCCTGCCAATGGGCGGTACTCCTGAGGAAGCCACAGGGAGCCTTGCAGGATGTTTTGCTGAAAGGGAGGAGCCAGAGAAGATTATTTTACCTGTCCAAGGGCCTGAGCCAGCAGCAGGTAAGCAAAACATAATACAAAATTAACAGTCTGAGAAGCAGATTCCCTTAAGAGTTACTGTGGTGTCCTGGTAAAAATATAGGCATCTTTGTTTTTTTGAGGTCTTGCATTCATTGGGTGGGTAGTCAAGTTAATAGTCACCACCATCAGGAGAGGCACGTCATCTCAGGGTTGCACAGATTTTGTTTCCTGTGTTGTAGACTTAACTGCTTGGTTGCTTAAGCTTATAAACACTCTTGTCTGTCATTCTGGAGTGGTTGCAACTTTGCAAACCTGGAAAACAGTGCCTAGATCACAGGTATTCTAAAATGATGAAGGAATTTAGCAGATGTTTTTATTCACATGGCTTAATCCTTTTCTCTGGTATCATAGAAAACAGTGCCAAAAAGCTGTGTTCTATTTACAAGCCTGAAACTCCCTTCCTCCCGTCATCCTAGTCTGTATTCTGAGCAAATTTAGAGTCAGAGTGGTTTCATGAACAGCTGTAAGTATTGTTCTAACCTGACATCTCAACACCCTGAATGGTGGTATTAGGTCATTGGTTTTTTTGTGCGCTTTTATTTTATTATTATTTTTTTTTGAGGTAGGGGTGTTGTTGACAGGGAACTCCTTCCTTTTCCTGCTTGGGGAACGGACCTCTAGTTCCATTGCCTGTTGCTTTTGGGCAGCAGTCTGGGAATTCAAGACCCTGCACAGTGCAGGGGATAGGATGCAGGATTTCCGCCCAAGCCCAGTCTGCTGAGCTGCTGTCACAGGGCAGACCTTGTGTCTGCTTTATCTTGGTGAAGCAGCTGCACTGAGCAGATTGCTCACACAGCAGCCTGTTCCATCTGTGGGTAACCATGTTCCCAGACAGCAAAGAGAAACCGCTATTGCTCGGTGGAAATAAACTATCTGAATAAAACTTCTTATCGGGGGTTGAGGCTGAAGCTGAAACGGGAGTCGGACACGATCTTGACTCCTGAAGTCTTTAAAGGTCAGTTTGATGCACACTTTTATACCACCACCTGTTACCAGCTGTAGACGGAAGACCTATCTCCATGCTTGCCCCTAGGCTTTTGTAGGTAAGAAGTAGCCTGTTTTGTCTTTATTGTTTATTTTTGCTGTTCTTTTCAGTTTTTGAAAATCCCTTTACATGTATGTATTAAGAGTGTGGGGGAGGGTTATGGAGAGAAATGAATCAGTGGAGCAAAAGAAGTTGCTTTGGAAGAAGCGCAATTTAAATACAGTGATCATTTTCCCTAGTAAAGGGCTTTTAGCCATTTATAATCTTTTCCCTCCCTAGTTGAGGGATTTAAGGAATCCCAGGTAGAATTTTTGATGACTTTAGCTTTTTAGTTTTATTAATGTTTTGGATTATTAGTGATAGATATTTGTTGACTGTTGTCTCAGGATTTAAATGAGAAGGTCTCTACTTTTTTTAAAAAAAGCCACAACAAGTCTATTTTGGGGGCCCTGGCAGGTTGGCATTTCAGAAGAATGGGAGTGGCTGTAAGCTGATGCCTGGCGATGTTCTTTTCATTTGGGTGCTGCGTCCTTGGCCACATGGGCTAGAATTATTTCTCTTTCTGGCTCAGTGGTCAGAATTTAACTCAAGCAAGTGTGAACTCTGTGGGGATTGTGTCTGTAGTATCCTATGAGAAAAAGTAAAAACCAGGGAGAATTTCAGACTTTGATTTTTATTAGCACTTATAGTAAAGTTGGTAAGAAATGATGGATGTTTAGGATGTTGAGGTTTTGAGAAGGGAGAAAAAATGTATGACCTTTCAGCGGTATATATGGGCTTGGGGTTGGTAAATTTTGTGTAGGTGAGTTACTTGTCCTGTTACCAAAAGGAGTCATACTCATGGTCTCAAACTACAGAGGAACTCAGTACTCATGGTCTCAGACTACAGAGAAAGTAGCCAGTCATGAAGAAATTGGTGCTTTCTTCAGAAAATGGCCAGGATTGGGAAAATCCCTGGTCACATTGCTTTAGAGAAAAAGCACCTGAGTGTGATCTCAGAGCCAAAGGGTATTTTCTAGCAAGTTTACATTCTACTCATAGATTAATCATACTGTTTTATGAGTGAGAAGACATAGGTTTAACTGCTGATTTGGAAGGGGCCAGTTTGAAAGAAGGGTATGTGGCCCTTGACCTACCAGAAGCATTGCCCACAGTGCTTAGGAAATCAGTGGTGCATGACTGAGCCACGCCAATCCTGCAGAGGCTGCTGACACCCCTCAAGTGTCAGTAATCACTGTTTAATAGTGTGACTGGTTGCTGTGCCAAGATGCATCTTTTCAAAGTTGATAGGTATAGGAAAGGAAGAAGGTACCAAAAATCACATCCCCAGAGGAAAGCAACCCTCCTTCCCCCCAGAAATTACTCTGACTCACTTAGAGATGTTTTGATCAAGGGATAGTTCTGAGGGGATTGCTTAGATTTTAACTTTAATAACATTTTATGAAATTTAACACAGATTTTGGTTCTTTGGGCAAGGAAACTGGTTTACCTATTTTTAAACTGCTGGTAAGATTATATAATTATTGGCTGGGCACCATGGCTCACACCTGTAATCCCAGCACTTTGGGAGGCTGAGACGGGTGGATCACAAGGTCAGGAGATCGAGACCATCCTGGCTAACACGGTGAAACCCCGTCTCTACTAAAAAATACAAAAAACTAGCCGGGCGCCTGTAGTCCCAGCTACTCAGGAGGCTGAGGCAGGAGAATGGCGTGAACCCGGGAGGTGGAACTTGCAGTGAGCTGAGATGACACAACTGCACTCCAGCCTGGGCGACAGAGCGAGACTCCATCCCCCAAAAAAAAAAAGATTATATAATTATAAGGGCAAAGAAAGAAGAAAAGAGGTTCATCCATAGAAATGTAACTGTTACACATTTAAGGTAGACTTTCATACATGTCATGTGCTCCTAGAATAAAAATATAATTTATTCTTCGGTGAAAGAAACTTCTATGATCTTTAGTGTGGGGAGCATTTTTCTAGCCAGAGTAGAGGCATCACTAGGTTAATAACCACAGATACATTTCCATATGAAATCGAGATGACAGTTCCATTTGCATTTGGATTATTAAGGTGAATTTTAACTGTTCAATCATCAGTCCCCTTTAAAGAAGTGTCAGAAGCCTAAATTTGCCTCAGGCATCATTTATCACTTCCTTCCTGTATTTGCTTGACCATGTGGTGGTCAAGTAACAAAAACCACCACTGTTTTTGGTCTGTTGAGCGTGGCCAGCAAGAGGACAACTACGTAATTCTCGAGAAAACAGGCACAGAAATGTTTCTCTTAAGAAAGGGATAGCTTAGTCTGTGATTAGGTTTCAGTTTTGGAAGAAATAAGGATTAAAAACAAGAAGTAACTGCTGAGTAGTTCATTCTTACTGGTTACAGTGATGGGTGGGTCAGAGTGTGTTGTATGTTAGTGAAAGTCAGACTTGTCCCAGAGGCTTTGTCTCATTCTCAGTGGCTTTTTCCTTTTTGTTTTATACAAATCCTTCTTGCTTTTTTGATGATGGCCAAGATGGACTACCTAGCTTCAGCTATTAATCTGTTCCCCCTGAAGCTTATGAATTTAGTTTTCCGTATGCAAGTTGGTGCTACACTCAGATTTGTCATAAAAAGTTAATAGTGAAATGGATGTTCAGAAGACATTGAATTGGATCCTCACTTAGTTCTAAGCCCCTACAAAGGCTAGGGAAACCAATAACCATGTGATAAAAGAATAGCTCAGCATAGGGTCAGAAATGACACTAGCCGCTGACAGCAAAAGAATAGTTTTCCGTTATAGCACAAAAGCAAAAACAAAACGCATGAAACCTGGAGCATGTTGTATAAATAGTAAGGCACAGGAATCAGTTTTTAAAAATGTACTCTGTAACCTCCCTGCCCTTTCAGAAATGCCAGACGTGAAAGCTGAAGATGAAGTGGATTTTAGAGCAAGTTCAGTTTCTGAAGAAGTGGCCGTAGGGAGCATAGCTGCTACACTGAAGATGAAGCAAGGCCCAATGACCCAGGCGGTAAGTGGCATCAGTAAGTCTATACAAGCACAAAATGTATTTATCCTGTTCTACTATGTCTTATTTATGGCTTTGTCTTTTATTTGAAGGTAAGTGGGCAAAATAGTGTTTTCCCCCTTCTCTCTTGTGCTGTTATATAAATGTGTATATGTTGCTGCAGTTAAGCTTTCATAAATGGTGTATACCATGCAGCGAAGTTTTGGAATGGGCTGTTACGTGTTTTCTTGCAGATTATGCTGGAAAACATTTTCCCCATGAGCACAAGACTTTAAAATTTGTCAGTAAGCTTAAATTGTCACAAAATCGGAGTTACCACAAAAGGGGATCTATAAACCTTTTCTTTATTTCTTTCCTTTTCTTTCTTTTTTCTTTTTCTTTTTTTTTTTTTGAGATGGAGTTTTGTTCTTGTCACCCAGGCTGGAGTGCAGTGGCACAGTTTCAGCTCACTGCAACCTCTGCCTCCTGGGTGAAAGCGATTCTCCTGCCTTCACCTCCTGAGTAGCTAAAATTACAGGCGTGTACCACCATGACCGACTAATTTTTGTACTGTTTGTGGAGATGGGGTTTTGCCATATTGGCCAGGCCATTTTCCAACTGGCCTCAAGTGATCCACCCGCCTCAGCCTGCCAAAGTGCTGGGATTACAGGTGTGAGTCACGGCGCCTGTCCTATAAACCCTTCTTAAACCTGACTCTTCTTTCTTTATATAAAAACTGATAGCCAAAATGAGATTTTTACTTTATAGCTCAATAGTAACTGTCTAAATTATGAAGTATATCGTTTTCAGCAATGAAAAAAAAATGTTCAGTAGGCCAGACGCAGTGGCTCACACATGTAATCCCAGCACTTTGGGAGGCCGAGGCGGGTGGATTACCTGAGGTCGGGAGTTCAAGACCAGCCTGACCAACATAGTGAAACCCCATTTCTACTAAAATTACAAAAAAATTAGCTGGGCGCGTGGTTCCCAGCTACTTGGAAGGCTGAGGCATGAGAATCGTTTGAACCTGGGAGGCAGAGGTTGCAGTGAGCCAAGATCGTGCCATAGCATTCTAGCCTGGGCAACAGAGCAAGACTCCGCCTCAAAAAAAACAAGAAAAAAAAGGTTCAATCAATATGGGTTTTTTTTTTTCAGAATAGCTTTTTTCAGGATATGATTCACATACCATAAAATCCACCCAATCAGATAAAGTGCATAGGTCACTGGTTTTAAATAGATTTACAGAGTTCTGCAACCATCACCACTGAGGCTCTAATTTCAGAACATTGTCACTCCAAAAAGAAACCCCAGACCCATTAGTAGTGTGCCTCTCCATCACTCTTCCCTCCCCCAGCTCATTCATCTACATTTGCTGTCTATGAATCCATAGAGAGATTTGCTGTGAGAGTGTGAAAGTGGCTATAGATAGTACGTAAATTGCCCATTCCAGAACTTCATATAAATGGTATAATACAGTATGTGATCTTTTGTGACTGGCTTCTTTCACTTAGCATAATATTTTCAAGTTTCATCCATGTTGTGGCATTGATCAGTATTTCATTTCTTTTTATTGTCAAACACTGTTCCGTTGTATAGATATACCACATTTTTGTGTGTGTGTATTTGGATTGTTTCCACTTTCTGGCTACTGTGAATAACGCTGTTATGTACATTTGTGTACAAAATTATGTGGATATATGTTTTTATACACCTCGTGGAGTTGCTGGGTCATGTGGTAATTTCCATTCATTTGGTTTTAAAAATATTTTTCTTCAAAGTCTTGAGATTATTTTTCTTTGTTTAAAGCTATTAACTTTATTTTATTTTATTTTTTATTTTTTAATTTTTTTTTTTTGAGCTGAAGTCTCACTCTGTCACCCAGGCTGGAGTACAGTGGCAGGATCTTGGCTCATTGCAACCTCTACCGCCTGGGTTGAAGCAATTCTCCTGTCTTAGCCTCCCAAGTAGCTGGGTTTACAGGGACTCGTCACCATGCCCGGCTAATTTTTTGTGTTTTTAGTAGAGGTAGGGTTTCGCTGTGTTGGCCAGGCTGGTCTCAAACTTGTTATTTCAAGTGATCCACCCACCTTGGCCTCCCAAAGTGCTGAAAGTACAGGCGTGAGCCACTGCACCCAGCCGACTGTTAACTTTTAAAACAAACTTGTTGAGAGAAACAGTGCCCTATACTTGTGCCCTTGTTGTATTGGAGTACTGTGGTACGAAGGTACTGACTGTTCAAACCCGCCCTTATTACACATAACAGTCATGACTAATGCCTGGGTGGCTACTTGTAAAGCAGGCATTATTCAGACAAATGTTGCTTTTAACCCTGTGAGAAGAAAAGAGAACACATCCTGCATGGGTAGATGTGTCTTTGTTTCCAGAATCCCCTTAGAAAAGGAAGGAAAAAACTCACATCCTTGAATTCAAATACCTCTGTTTCTTAGTACTCCATTTTAATATTGCAGTGATTCAAGTCATTGAATCCAGACTGGTACTTGGCTCTAGACCCTTTGCTTTCTGATGAGGGTTATCTGTATTCTAATGGTATCTTGTCTACTATAACGAAGAAAACAAAACATGACTTAAAGAAAAGTCCCTTTCCTCTTCTCCTTTTTCTCTAGTTTTAAGAGTTGAGAGAGTGAATATTCCTTTGGTTGGTCAGCATACCTCATTTTACAGATAAAAGAATAGACCCCTGGAGAGTCACATGACTAGCTCGAGGGCAAAGGCCACTGGAAGAGTTTGAGGTTTAATTTCTAATCTAGGACTTATACAACAGGGCAATTCCTCCTTGACTTAAGAAACCTGGGCTCTGATTGGTAAGGATGCTATAAGAAGCCTGAGAACCATGTAATTTGTCTCCAGCTGGGAGATATCAATACCTTATGCTTTGTGTTTGCTTCCACCGTGTAGAGTTGGGGAAAGCATATGTCAGTGGGATTTTCAGTTCTTGAGGATTTGCAGGCCTAAATTTGGAAAGTTTTTGTGTTCACAGCATTCTTATAATGATGTGAAATCTGACTACTTAACTATTCTCTATGGTGCTCTGACAAACTTCCCTTATTTGCTTGTGAATTGAAGGGATAAAACAGACACACACTTTAATTTTTCCCATTTAACTCTTCACATTACTATATTCATCATACAGGTTTTCACTGGATAGGGAAAGAGAGCAGAGGTCTGCAAACATTTTGTAAAGGACAGACTTTTGTAAATGCTTTGTGGGACATATGATCTCTGTCAAAACTAGTAAGCTTTGCTGTGAGTGTGAAAGCAGCCATAGATAGTATGTAAACACAGGAGTGTCACTGTGCTTCAATACAACTTTATTATGGACACTGAAATTTGAATATCGTGATGGTCATGTGTCATGAAATATTATTGTTTTGAATTATGTTTCCAGAAATTAAAAAAATATAAAAATCTCAGCCAGGCACGGCAGCTCATGCCTGTAATTCTACCACTTTGGGAGGCTGAGGCGGATGGATCACTTGAGGTCAGGAGTTCGAGACCAGCCTGGCTAACATGGTGAAACCCTGTGTCTACTAAAAAAAAAGCAAAAATTAGACAGAAATCACTTGACCCGGGAGGTTGCAGTGAGCCCAGATGGCACCACTGCACTCCAACCTGGGCAACAGAGTAACACTGTCTTGAAAAAAAAAAAAAAAAGCCAAGTTTTTTTCAAGGACTGTAAAAAAGAGTTAACTGGCAATAGCGTGTGAGCTCCTGCCTAATAAATACTTGTGCCCTGGTAGAAGAAAAGAAAAAAGAAGCAAGCAAATTTCTTTTCTTAAATTGTTTTGTGGTGAAACTTCTGGTTTTTAAACTACAGGTTGGGAGTGGGATCAAGTTCTGTCTTTCCTGAATAGCTTTTTGACAGCCTCTCTAGAGCTCAGTTTCCTTGTCTCTAATCATTCTCTATCTTTAACCTTCTAGAGTCTGTTTTCATGCTGAAAAGGGTTAGAGTCTGTGATTATATTTGAGGGAGGAGTGGCATTTGTGTAATATTTAACCTGATCTTTCTGCCACATACCCTATCTATGTGCGTGCCTTGGCAGTAGGCCAGTCGTTGCTTCATTGAATCATCCTCCCCAAATGTAAAACAGAACAAATTCCTATATCTTATGCTTTGCTACCGGCTTGAAAACCAGTACTATGGTAAATTTATGGCTGTTTTCTAGTAAATTTAAAGAATCCATTTAAATTCTTGTGGAAGTCTTGTTTTGTAACCTTCTCTAAACGTGTAATGATCAGAGCATAAGAACCTCTGTTGAGTAGCACTACCAAGGATTTAAAGAAAAAAGCTACAGTTGAGTTCTTGTTTTCTTTAGTCCATTAGTCTGATATCTGTCATACAAACTGAGGGGTGATTTTTCATTCCTTAACCTGTTTGACACATGTATTGTAAATAAATCCTTACTTTAAAGGTCCAGTGCTGAAAATCATAGTTTGTGAAGGAATTAGTATCCGTATTCGTTTACTTGTATTCTGAGAGAAAACACATGTGTGTGTTAAATGCTGCAGATTTCTTGATAGTCTTTACTGATATTTCTTTATTGGGTTGAAAATGTTCATAATTTTTGAGGCAAAGTTATTACTTTACACATAATGTGGTTTATTCTCATTAATCATTTTATCATTTTATTATAATTGTGGTTTGTTACTGAGTATTGCCAAAGTTGTAATGCCCATTGCAATTTAATATTCAACATTACCTCCCCTTACATGCTTTACTGGTTTCAAGGTATTCAGATTACCTTTTGTTGTGGTCTTTTTTTCCTTAGTGAGTTAATATATATCAAGTACTTAGATCAGAGCCTAGCACAAAACAAGTACAGCTTAGCATTATTATTACTTTAGTAACTTCAGATTATAATATGCTATTCATTTATTTTGGTAACTAGTAGACTATGGTGGTTCAGACTCAGTTACTGCTTCTTGAACACATGTTATAAAAGCTTCAGGAGTAGTTTCATACTTTAATTTAGAATTGAAAGACATGGGACTTGTTTTACTTCTGAGACCCTTACAATTTGAAAGAACCTTAAAGATTTTCTGAAGTTCAGCACCTTTTCTTTATAAGAGAAGAAATGGATTCAGGATAGTTAAATGACTTGCCTTGTTTCACAGCTAGTTAACTTCCAGCTGGACTAGAACCCAATTTCTATGCTAATAATTTTTCCATTATACTATTTCCTGAAGAATCATCTGAGGGTACGCTTGGGAAGTCCCATCCACTTGGTTTAGGATGGGTTTTTGTGTTTTAAACAAGCATCCCTGAATGATAACTTACGCATACTAAAATTCTAAAACCATTGCGTTATACTTTCATGCATTTGGTAATAGTTGGAGAAATTCCTTTAGCCATTTTAAGATGTAAGCTGATACACTTTAAGTCTTGTGTTCTTACTATAATCGGTTTGGCTGCAACTAAATACCACTAAGATGATGTTTCTCCAAAGTGCTTGCTTTTGGTGCAGAGATTAGGAAAATTTTTTAGACCTGCCTTTTATTTCCTAAAGAATGATATGATACTGTGCCAGATGCTGGAGGGAAGCAGGAGATGACATCGAATATTTAAGTTCAGAAAAGAAGGCCTTCTGACACCATTCGCCTTCATAGTATGCCACCGTACTGCAAACGAGTATCATATGTTGTAGGGATCTTTTCTCTTCAAGATATGGCCAAGTTCATTAGGAAGGACCTTCCCTCCCTGGGGTATCTGTTCACTGAGGTATCTCAATAATAGTTCCTTTTCTGAATGCTCTTTGCATACACTTATTAGCCACATGGAACAGTTAATTCTACAAACCAGTGTGTATTGTCAGGGTTTCTATGGTCATAGGAGTCAAACACTCAAGAACAACTGTAAAATCCCATGTGTTGAGTATTAGGTTACTGGGAAAATCTACTCTTTGTTTAACATACCTTCCTCAATCAAGAAAACATTTAAAATCAGAACCATTTTCTTTTCTTTTTTTTTGCAATTATACAGCCAAACATCAAATTAACTGAATTTCCATTCTTAGTTATTTTTACAACAGTATTCATGTTTGTTTCTTCAGGATTGTAGTAAGGGCATTGTTGATCTTGGAATATTGCCTGTTAATATCTTCCTGAATTCTGTCCTTTTATTATATTTAATGGAACACTCTGTTTTCTTTCTGTTGTCTAAAGGGGGCGAACTTGTATTTCCATCCCTAGTCTAGGAATTTGGTTAAAAGCTTTTGTTTTGTGTGACTGTTCACAGCCTTCATGCTCAGCTGCCGTAGGAAAATATGGCAACCTCTAGGCTGTTTGGTAACTAACCCAACAACTTACAATGCTGATATTCAAAATGGCTTATACATCCCACCCTGTTATTTAATAGTTGTCAGTTTTTAAAAACATCCTTTAAAAATGTTTCTGATATCATATTCACATAGATAGTTTTGTGGTGTGTGTGTCACCTAGGGAAAGGCAAATTGGCCACTTTCTGAGTTGCCAGAAAATCTTTATCTGCATACATTTGGCATTTAAGAGAGGCAGGCTCTCCCTGAATTATCCCATTTAGGTCCAAAGCTAGAGGAAACTTAATTCTCAGTTTTTTTCATGTAAATTTTTTGGAGACTCTGTATCTTCTCTGAAATGGAGAAT
The DNA here is from genome assembly GCF_000951035.1 of Colobus angolensis palliatus. NCBI lineage: Eukaryota > Metazoa > Chordata > Mammalia > Primates > Cercopithecidae > Colobus > Colobus angolensis. The sequence goes on from NW_012118733.1 coordinate 403,165, forward strand.
TTCCAGGAAATTATCAGTGGCTCCTAATACAAATTTTTAATACAATTGTGGAAAAGAAGTACCTCAAAGAACCCCAGACCATAAAGTCACAAGTGGCAAAACTATAAACTTAGTGTAAAACTACCCATAGATAATATATGTAAAGGTATAATTTAATGATCTAGTTGTATATTTTTAAGTGACCTTAAGCAAGTTATTTAATTTCTCTGATCTGTGTTTTCTCCTTTGTATAATGGTTAATCTCTAGTTTATTCCAGCTCTTAATTTTTGACCAGTGTATGATTCTGAAATGATTAGAATAATTTAAAAAATATTGTAATCCCAGCACTTCGGGAGGCCGAGGCAGGTGGATCACACAAGGCCAGGAGTTCAAGACCAGCCTGGCCTACATGGCAAAACCCCATCTCTACTAAAAATACAAAAAAATTAGCAGGGCATGGTGGCATGCACCTGTAATCCCAGCTACCTGGGAGGCTGAGGCATGAGAATTGCTTGAACCTGGGAGGTGGAGGTTGCAGTGAGCCAAGATTGCACCACTACCCTCCAACCTGGGAGACAGAATGAGACTGTATCTCAAACAAACAAACAAACAAACAAAACTGAGGCTATCTTACATTTAGACCAAAAGGACAATCATGAGGGATTTTTTTTTTTTTTAAGTTTGAGACAGGGTCTTGCTATGTTGCAGGTCTTGAACTCCTGGGCACAAGTGATCCTCCTGCCTTGGCCTCCCAAGGTGCAGGATTGCAGGTGTGAGCCACCACGCAGGATTTGTTTTTTTGTTGTTTTTTTTAAATCACCCATTCTTTAACCAAATCCTTACACTAATCAGTTTTGTCTTAAATGTTTTCCAAGGTGTTTTGTTCTGAGATATTAAAATCAGTAATACTAGAGTCTGCTTTTTTGTTTCATAGAACTGCTGAATCACAGGTCATATGTGCATTTTAGAGGGGATGTGTATCTCATGCCACCCCCTCTTGAGTGAAAATAACCGTATCTGAGTCTTAGCACTCTTTCTGTCTACTGCTTACGCTCATTTCTCTTTTGTTCATTCTTATTATATTGACAGCCAATGATAATAGCTAAGTATAAGGGAAAGATTATGGAGCCCAGTGAATTAAAGTTTTAATCCCAGTTTTGCCAATTACCAGCTGAATAATTTTGATTCATTTATTTAGAGGCTGTTTCCTCATCTGTAAATTTGGGATATTGATGCCTATTACAAAGGTTGTTTGTATTAACTAGGGTTAGGAAATTCTAGCCTTTAATAGGCATTTTAAAGGCAATAGATATAATTCTAATCTCATTTTAAACTAACTCAGAATTATTAGGCCCATCTTAAGACAGTATGAGTGAATGATTTTAGATAACGATTTTTAAATGGTCTTGGAAGAAGCTATCAATTATATCAGGTCACAGTGGTACTCATTTAACTTTCCATGTCACTTTATGTTTACTGCAAGGGTGTACTAATTTAGTCAGTACTTAGTTCAACAAATGTTCATTGAACTCTATGCTAGGCCTCAGATATGCTGAAATGAAAATAGATGAGTCTCTGCATTCAAAGACTCATATTCCAGTAGGAAAGGCAATTATTAAACCAGTAAATACGATATATTCTTGAGTGTTAAAATACAGGTAAATATACAGGTTCTTGTGAAAAGATAACTTTCAGTGAAATGGATGCTAAATTCTCCTTTCTAAGGAAGTTTTTAAAGAATGTTACATTATTTTTACACTGTGGGAATGAAGATATACGCATTATGTATCAGAAATACAGGCTTGGTTGTAACCAGTACATTTGGAAGGGCTACCAATAGGTGATCTCTTAGAAAAAAACTATGTATTGCTTGTGGTTCTAAGTTCTGTGTTGCTTACTGACATAAATATGACTTAGAGCTGCTTGTTTTTGCCTATAAAAGAGAAAGTTTGCACAGTAGAAAATTAAAAGAAAGATGTCATTTGATCTTTGAGAAAGGCCTAGGTCCACCTCAGGGATCTACCTGGGTACCTACAATTTAGCAGTTTTAGATATTCCATATTAGGTTTTGATTGTGGATTTTAACAAGAGGCTAGTGATGTTTCGCTAGCTGGCCACCAGAAGAGTAAATATGTACACTGTTTATGGAGTTGTCCACTATATATGGAGTTGTCTACTTTATCCAGAAAAAGTTTCAGGGGCACCAATTTCAGATGTTTCTAGTCTCCTAGGCTGCTCAATTTTGTGATACTAGTCTGTGGCTTTAATTTCATTTATTTATTCATTTAGTAAACATTAAATGATTATTTTTTCCTGGACAAATTATTGCATCAAATATTGGAGTTTTGTTTTTGTTTTGTGGAGATAGGGTCTCACTTTGTTGCCCAGGTTGGAGTGCAGTGGCGTGATCATAGCTCACTGCAGCCTCAACTTCCTGGGCTCGAGTGATACTCCCACCTCAGCCTCCAGAATAGCTGGGACCAGAGGTGCGAGCCACCACACCCAGCTAATTTTTAAATTTTTGTAGAGACAGGGTCTCTATAATGTTGCCCAGGCTGGTCTCAAAACTCCTGGACTCAGCAACCCTCCCACCTCAGCCTCCGAAAGTGCTGGGAATACAGCATGAGCCACTGTACCCTGCCAAATACCAGATAATTTTTGAAAGTTAGGGATCCTTTTTGCCCTTAGCATACCTAGAATCTAGTTAAATTTTAAAAAGCGGCCGGGCGCGGTGGCTCAAGCCTGTAATCCCAGCACTTTGGGAGGCCGAGATGGGCGGATCACAAGGTCAGGAGATCAAGACCATCCTGGCTAACACGGTGAAACCCCATCTCTACTAAAAAATACAAAAAAACTAGCCAGGCGAGGTGGTGGGTGCCTGTAGTCCCAACTACTCGGGAGGCTGAGGCAGGAGAATGGCGTGAACCCGGGAGGCAGAGCTTGCAGTAAGCTGAGATCCAGCCACTGCACTCCAGCCTGGGCGACAGAGCGAGACTCCGTCTCAAAAAAAAAAAAAAAAAAAAGGCAAACATATACAGATACAATCACAATACATGAATGCAATGCATGAGACATGTTATCAGATAGCATTAATGTGCTATAGGAGATCACAGAGAGGAATACTTCTTGAAAAGTGCTTGTCTGAAACGTAATGGTGTTTCCTTGGTGAGACCCATGTTGTAGCACAGGTGGTATCAACAGTCTCTTGGCAAGAACAGGGATAGCTTCAGGGAGCCATTGATACGCTTTCCAGCCTTGTAGTTCTTTTTTTACTTTCACAATACACTCAGCCCTTCGAAGATCATAGAATTGCCTAAGGATTACCAGAGACACATCAGTTTGCAAGGTAGCTGATCTGGCAGTAATCCAGGTTAAAAAAAAAAAAAAAAAGAAAAACATTTCACTAGAACTGAAAAACATAAAATTTACCACAGAATATTCAATAGTATATGAACCATGTGGGAATTGAAACAAGTAGTATTTCTGTTTAAATATTTCCATTCAGCCATTGAAAGTTTATGTTCTCCCTTCCTGCCTCTTTCATTTCATACAGTGATGTAGACATTTTGCTTCCATTCTGAGGACACCCAAAACCCTATCACTGCTGTGGACCTGAACAATTGGGACATTGTCTTAAGTGCACATGGGAAGTCTTCAGAGAAAGTTAGTTGATGGTGAAAATGCCTTTCATAAAGTTCAGGACAGAGAATACTCTTATGAGCACTATCTAAGTTTAAACCTAACTCAGAATTCAGAGTAAGCCAAAATGTTTATTGTATTGATCTTCTTTTTCTGTAGCTGGCATTTGATCCTGACTGAGTCATCAGTATTGATATGTATTTAAGAGTTTTGAAAGCTTAGTTGCTGGGTGTGGTGACTCACGCCTATAATCCTGGCACTTTGGGAGGTAGAGGCAGGCAGATTGCTTGAGCCCAGGAGTTCGAGACCAGCCTGGACAAAACCCTGTCTCTACCAAAAATACAAAAATTAGCCAGGTGTGGTGGCATGCACCTGTAGTCCTGGCTCCTTGGGAGGCTAAGGTGGGAGGATCATCTGAGCCTGGGGAGGTTGAGGCTACGGTGACCCATGATCATGCCACTGCACCCTAGTCTGGGCAGCAGAATGAGACCCTGTCTCAAAATAAAATAAAAAGCCTAGTCACTTTGGGGTTGGAATTTGGGGTTATGGAGGTATAAAAATGAGACAGATTTTTCACATGTGATTTCATTGTTTGTACTGAAGATGGTTGCAAAAGATGTCTGAAACAGTTTGAACTAATTATAATAGGAATAATTGGGGTAAATGTATAGCTTCACAGTTGACCTTTATGGTTAAATACATGTTTGAAAGGATAAATTTGACTTGGCGCTTTCATTTATGTGAGATATGCATGTATGTATGTGTTTTGCTGTGTAGAGTATGAAGTACCTTGGGAGTGGCACATCAGGGACATTTTTGCTGAACCCCTTCTCTGAGGCAGAAAGAAAAGACATGGTGGAGTGGCTAAGAAGTTAAAAATTGTGAATTATTTTATTGCTTGGAATCCCCTCGACAAACGATAGATTAGTAGAAAAACATGCCTGAACTGGAGATATCCTGTTCCCTTTTGATTTATGTAAAAACAGCACATGATCAAAAGATTTGTAATGGAACCATTTAGAGGTCTTTTCTATTTATATTCCAGATTCTGTAACTACGGGAATCCAAAATCTTCCAAAAATAATTGTTCTCATTATAGAATATTAGTTTAGGGAGGAATTGTAGTGAGCGTGAGGCTTGTGCCCTTTAATTTGCAAGAAGGGAACTGGAGTACCCAAAGAACTAGCATACTCAAAGGGCCTGCCATCATTTGTGATGCCCATGAGCTTCTCCTTGCCCACCTCTGTCTTAGACATCACCTGTCACTGAAGTAAACTCCTCAGTGTCACATGGTAAGCCGGAGGCACACTGAAAACCTCTCCGGTATTTCTGCTGGAGATTCTTTAATAGGAAATCCTTAAATAGGACCATCTTTACTGATCAGTGACATTCCTCTACTTCATGAAATCCTTTAATCCCCACTCCCCATACATTAGGAAAAATTATGGGAAGGATACAGCTGAAGGTGTACACTTGATCCCTTTGTTGTGGTTGATGAGCTGTGTGCATCTGCTGCACTGGCGACTGCAGTACTTCCTTTTAGCAAATTGCCCTCTGATACAGATACTTGGAGGCTTGTGGCTGGGCCATGTGCAGATCACAGTATAGGGTGATCTGGGTAGATTTAAGATTCCCACTCCCTGTTGCCTTCTCCCTTCCTGAGCATGGCATCTTTATTTTTGGGTGTGCTTGTTGTGTGTTACCTTCCTTGAAGTTTAGTGGACATTGTTACCTACCAAGGCAATAAGCCTGCATGAGTCACTGTGGAATCCAGGTTTGTGTAATGCCAGTGTTTTCTGACAGCAGATGAATGATGTGAAAAATGGAAGAGCCTTCTGCTTGTCATGTTCTAACCTAGGGTAACATCCTGGTTGCCCTGGGAAAAGCAGAATTGTAAGATCCTCTTTCCAATATTCTTTATCTTTTGGTTTCTATGAAAATAATAACTCAAGGAAAATGTGCTATGGTCAGTTTTATTTTTGACATCATTAATTTCTTTCTTTGTCATCCTTCCTCCTTGTTTTGCTACCAAAAATTTTGTTGTGTTTATTTTTTCCCTTGAATCAACTATAAGCCAAGCTCTTTTTAGGTGGAGGGACCTGAAGACAATGGGTTGGTTTGGACTCCCCCTGCCATGCCGGGCTAAAGAAGAACCAGGGGGTGCCACCTCAGCCACAGGCCCCTTGAAATTAGGCCTAGGCCTGGTGCAATCTGGAGAGGATGCATGATGAGAAGCATCAGAGCCCAGGTAGTGTGCAGGTCTCTACTTTGTGGGCAATAGGACATTTATTCTAAGAGGCTCAGGAATTTTTTCTCTCATTCCACCCCTATGAAAGCCAGAAACTGTGGGAAGCCACAGACTGACTTGTCAGTGGGAGATGCATGGAAAAAACATATGTCTGTGCATGAATCCCTTACTTCAAACATTTGTAGCAAAGATTCCAACAGTAAATTATGCTGTTGGAACATAGTCCTTTCCTCCAGGAGATGTTACTCTTGTGCATTTCCAAAGCAAAATTCAGCCTTTAATCTGCAAATATCTGTTTTGTATGCTGAGTGTTGTAATAGAAACCAGGGATGCCATGGTGGGTAGAATAAGACAGATCTCATCCCTCAAGAAGCTCTATTGGGAGAAACAAAGAAATGAACCAGGAGTTGACACCTGGGTCATGGGAACTCAGAGAAGGAATTTTCCATAGTTTAGGCCTATCCACACCATTGTCCCTTCTACTGTTCACTTCTGGTAGCATTGTAACATCAGGCATTAAGTGGAATTCTGCTGAAATGTTTCACTGAAAGGATTTTCCCTGTTGACAGCATTGCTTGCCTTGAAATAGAGAGTTAGACTTTTCATTCCAGTTCCAGAAAGTGATGCGTGTATCATGATTGTTTTGCTATGAAACAGTTCCTGTCCCTATTGCCCTTGTAGTCAACACAATAGGCTATGTTCCTTCCCAGGAGTCATTAGGTTTTCCTAATGGGATGATGGAAAGGAGGGAAATAGAGCTCTGGCCCTCTTCCCTCATTAGTGCTGAAACCTGGTGCTATATCTGCTTCACATCAAGCTCAGTGGATTGTTTTTTCCCTTGTCTGAGCCTGTTCTTTCCTCCTTGAGTGAGGAAAAGGATTTAAATCCTGGCTTTCCTGACATGGAACTTTCCTGCAGTGGCTATTGCAGCTGAACGCATTAAAAGGAGTACCTGCAAGCTGTGAGAAGAAATATTGTTTGAAGATTAGCATATAATATAATGTGGACAAGTGCTCTTAGGTTTGCTTTTAAATCCAAAGACTGTGTTCTGTAGAATTTGAAAAAGAATAGAATTTGTCATTGGCACACCCCACCCGTCATAGCCCCACAGGCTTCTTTGTAGCCACTGGAGGGTCTTAAGTTATACTAGCAGTAGTGAATTCAGGTGATTGACATTTGCTGCTGGGTATCAGAGTTACAGTGTATCTCTACCACCTCACTTTGGTTTTGGTCTCATCTTGGGGAGCTACTGTGCTTTTAGCTGTCCCAGAAGGTGGGAGGTGGCAAGCTCATCAGTGCCTAACAATGCCAAGTTTTCTTTGTTTTATTCCTAATGGGAACTTAATACTGCCATTTGTCTGTTTCTTGGCATAACTCTTTGGGAAGAAAGAGGGGTTAAATAAAAACAAAACAATGCATACCTTTTATGAATATTATCTCTGGGCTGGGTGTGGTGGTTCATGCCTGTAATCCCAGCACTTTGGGAGGCCAAGATGGGAGGATTACTTGAGTCCAGGTGTTCAAAACCAGCCTAGGCAACAAAGTGAAACCCCATCTCTATTAAAAAAGAAAGTAACAAATAATATTATCTCTGAATTAGTCTTGCTGTTTTTTTAAAACTTGGAGTCACCCTATTGGTTAGATAATACCAACCATCTATTAGCAAACAAACATGAAGGTGCCCTGAAATATGACTGATGGGTGGAATGTTGCCTTGATCCTTCCTTGTTTATTAAGGCTGGTTTGTGGGAGCTTGGAGCAGGAAGAAGGGAGGTAGAAAAAGGACAGAGAAGATGAAGGAGACCTTTAATGTGGGGGCTGGGGAAGCAAAAGGATAGCTAAACTAAACATGCCTCTTGACAGCATCTGTGACTGATCATGCACCAAAGCCATGATATGGCAACAGCTGTGTAAAGGCCCAAGATGTTTAATTCTTGTAGCAGTTGTTCCTGTAACTTCTTGTGGTATATCACCCCCGCATAGAATGGGGAAGATGGGAATAGCTTAGATTAGGAAAAAAAAAAAAAAGGCTAGCTTACTGTTCTTCCTCTGAAAAGCATTTTATCACATAACCAACTAGTTTAGTCTAATGGAGGAAGATAATTGCACAAATCTAAACAAATAAAAAGTGGGAATTGTTAAATATTTTTGAAAGCAAGGCTTTTACTTTTAGATATACACAATTACTCGGAGGAAATTTCAACAGCTGCTGCTAAGTAGAGGCACTGCTGGGCCATCTCTAATGTAGTAGACAGGACTTTAAATCTTGACATCCATTTTCACAACACAAATGTTCCTTTAGGAAGTTCTTTTTAATAAACAAGTGGTAATTAAAAGATTTAACAAATGTATGACATTAATTTCAAATTTAACAAGATAGCCTTTTAAAGGAATATATTCCCCTAGCCAACCCCAAAAGCATTTATGTCCTGATGACCACAAGGAATAACTGAGCTGAAGAAACAACTTGTCTTTGTCAGCCTTTGTCATTCAGCGTGGTAGAAATTCTTCTACTAAGTTTTTACCTTCCGTTCCTTAGCATTGTGTCTATGGCTCTTCCTAATATCACTTTCCCCAGGAGCGAAGACCCTCTTAGAATTAAATTGGAACATTTTCACTGTAGAACCTGTAACAAGTTAATCTTTTTGGAATGGCAGTCAGATAGCTGGAGGTAAAGCCTTATGTGCCAGATCTTCTACTTTGATACCTTTGCTATACTGTATTTCTAAAATATCCATGTACTTGGCTGACTTCTTAAATGCTGAGCAAAATTTATCCTCTTCTTGATGGCTCAGAATTATTGTTATGGGGTATCATTTACTGTTATTTATTAAAATGTACATTAATGGGCACTAATCTGAGTAATAATTCAGGAACTTGCATTAAAAAGAGTTACTCATCTCAGCTTACCATTTGCCCTGGTATTTCAAAAATGGAATGAGACTTATTCAACCATGTAGTCCCTTAGGAAGTACCTTTTGGTTAACTTCATTAGCACATAGGTCATCAAGTCTTTTCCTAAATAATTTTATTTGCGCTTCAGAAAAATCTCTGTTTATTGTTCTTGCTGTGATTACCCTTAATTCATCAGCATCATTCATAATGTTATGAAATTGTTTAGACCTAATCTCACATATAACTAAAGGCATTAGCTTTCATACAGTCTGTTAAGTTAGAAAGCTCTCATCCAAGATTCCATCCTTTTCCCCTAAAGAAGGAAAGCTTTTTTTCTCTGAGATAGTAAATTTAAATTATCACATTAAACTGCCAGTTTAGGAATTCATACTGTCATCTTCTCTCACCCGAATTCTTTGTTTTTGTGGTTTTTTTTTTCCTTCCAGCTATTCTTGTATTCCTTATAACCCATCGGTTCTCAAACTCTTTGTTCTTAAGATCTCTTTACATTTTTAAAAATTAAGAGCCCTGAAGAGCTTTTGTTTATATAGGTCATATCTAGAAATGTATACTGTATTAGAAATTAAAACTGAGAAATTTTAAAAATATTTATTTACAATAAACTAATCATTAAAATTATATTTTTATAAAGAATATTTTTTCTACAAAAAATTTAGAGGAGTGGTATTGTTTTAATTTCTGACCTAATATAAAATATTTGGATTTTTTTTTTTTTTTTTTTTTTTTGAGACGGAGTCTCGCTCTGTCGCCCGGGCTGGAGTGCAGTGGCCGGATCTCAGCTCACTGCAAGCTCCGCCTCCCGGGTTCACGCCATTCTCCTGCCTCAGCCTCCCGAGTAGCTGGGACTACAGGCGCCCGCCACCTCGCCCGGCTAGTTTTTTGTATTTTTTTAGTAGAGACGGGGTTTCACCGGGTTAGCCAGGATGGTCTTGATCTCCTGACCTCGTGATCCGCCCGTCTCGGCCTCCCAAAGTGCTGGGATTACAGGCTTGAGCCACTGCGCCCGGCCAATATTTGGATTCTTATATCTTTTATGCATTAAGCCTATTGCATTGCAATACATTGTTTTGGTTGAAATATATAAAGAAAATTCAACAAATACAGGTATATGCTTAGAAAAGGGAGAACTACCTTAATAGTTATCTTGAATGTGATATTCTTTGATACTAGATCAGAATTGACAAATAGTAGGTTCTTAAAAGCTGTTTTCAGTGTGGAATCTGAAATCCCATCATTGAACTGTTTGTATTCTGTCTCACTCTGTTGCCCAGGCTGGAGTGCAGTGGCACAATCTTGGCTCACTACAACCTCCGCTGCCCAGGTTCAAGGCATTCTTGTGCCTCAGTCTCCTGAGTAGCTGAGATTACAGGTGTGCGTCACCATGCCCAGCTAATTTTTGTATTTTTAATAGAGATGGGATTTCTCCATGTTGGCCAGGCAGGTCTCAAATTCCTGATCTCAGGTGATCCTCCCGCCTCAGCCTCCCAAAGTGCTGTGATTACCGACATGAGCCACTGTGCCGGGTCTGGTCTATCTCATACTTTTTTTTTTTTTTTTGAAACGTCACCCAGACTGGAGTGCAATGGTGCGATCTTGGCTCACTGCCACCTCCACCTCCTGGGTTCAAGTGATTCTCCTGCTTCCGCCTCCCCAGTAGCTGGTATTACAGGTGCGTACCACCACACCTGGCTAATTTTTGTATTTTTAATAGAGACAGGATTTCACCATGTTGGCCAGGCTGCTCTTGAACTCCTGACCTCGTGATCCGCCCGCCTCAGCCTCCCAAAGTGCTGGGATTACAGGCGTGAGCCAACACGCCCAGGCTATCATACTTTCAATGAATCTTTTACTCATGCATAATTTTGTAAAATCCTACATTGGTCATTTGGAAAGTATTTGGTTCACTGAGTAATACAACTCTTCCAATTGTTGAATGTTTCATTCTACAATATCAGAAACTCAAATTTGTTAATATTACTACGAGTTTCATCAGACATGTCTTTAAGTATTGGTTAATTGGCAAACTCACAGTGACAACTACAAGCTTTCCAGAATTCTCATTTTCATTTAAAATCTGAATTTTATCATCAGCTATAAATACTGTAAGTTGCTTCCCTTGAGAAGCACGTCCACTCGGTTCATTTCTGAGAAAATACCCCAAGTTCTGAATAACCATTATTTGTCACTCATTCTTTTAAGTAAAGTGTTGTTTCCTGAAAAAAGCAGTTTAGCTCACAACTTAAAATAACTGTACAAGTGATTTTTCTCAAGACAGACATCACATCTCCATACACAGAAGTATTTTTTGTTTGCTTCCCATTTTGTCCCACAGAATTTTAAAAAGGTGTGTATTCAGAGTATGGCAGTGAAGACTATAATGACTCCTGATTCATTTTGGCACCAATGCCTTGCTTTGTACTAAGGCATCATCAGTGCAGATGTCAACACAGTAAAAAGGCAAATAATATCTTACCATTACTATGAAAATGGTTTTGGTCACACAGACACCCTGAAAAAGTCTCCTCAAGGTTTTGCAGACCGCACTTTGAGAACTGCTTGGTCTAGCCCATGTTGCAGATTCTTGCTCAAAGTAAATTAAATAGCTCCTTGGTTTTTAAACTTTATGATGTGGCATACATGGACTTTACAATCTGTCTCTGAAGATTACTTGTACAGTCGCATCAGCTATACTGTTTCACCCCACAGTCCAACTGCCAGCCTCGCCAGAACCCCCTTATTATTTGAAATTTATTGTTGTATTCACTGAATGTATTCTGTGCCTGAAATGCATCTTTGGAGTTGACATGGGTACTCTCCTTCTTTAAAGCCCTTCCCTGATGTGCAGTGTTACCTGTGGTGCTCTCTTCACATTCTCAGGCCTCCTGTTGTACTCTTCTCCTTCCCCACCCTGGAACAGACCGAGTGGAATTAAAATGTATCTCATGTGCCCCACAATGTACTGCACTGGGAGCTCTGCTGCCTCCTGCCAGTGACTCTGCTTCAGCCATGTTTTCATGTACAGTGACTTGTCACATGTCTCACACATGGCAGGCATTTATAATGTCTGATGTATGTTGACTGTCTCAAAAGAAAAAGGGACACAGGAAGAACTTCAGCAAGGCTGATCTCGAGTTAGTTGACAGTTTCCTGTAAGTATTGCTTCAGTGAACTCTACATAAGGGGATACAGTATTTACTGTATTTATTACTTTTTCTCCTTCGGGGTACTGACAATCTTAAAGAGGTCACTTTTTAAAAAAATAACTATTTCCTGTTTACATAATAAATATATTTGAAGATTTAAGTTTTGTAAGTTGAGGTTGAAAAGCTGATTTAATCACTGTGGCAGGAGTTGCAGCTAAAAATTAGGTGAAGAATAGGAGATCCTCTTTGATAACCCATTAAAATGAGTATTTAGGACTGAACCAAGAGGGGTGATTCATCTTTCTATCTATGTAGAATTTGGATAATTGACTCAGTAATGAAACAGAACCGATCAAAAGCTGCTTCTTCTTCTTCTTTCTTCTTTCTTCTTCTTCTTTCTTCTTCTTCTTTCTTCTTTCTTCTTCTTCTTCTTCTTTTTTTTTTTTAAGTTGGAGCCTCGCTCTGTCACCCAGGCTGGAGTACAATGGTGCAATCTCAGCTCATTGTAACCTCTGCCTCCTGGGTTCAAGCGATTCTCCTGCCTAAGCCGCCCGAGTAGCTAGGATTACAGGCACCCACCACCACTCCCAGCTAATTTTTGTATTTTTAGTAGAGATGAGGTTTCACCATGTTGGTCAGGCTGATCTTGAACTCCTGACCTCAGGTGATCCACCCACCTTGGCCTCCCAAAATACTGGGATTACAGGTGTGAACCGCTGCACCTGGCCTTCAAAAGCTTCATCAGAATGAGAGTTAGAGTCATAGAGCCATTAGAATTCAAACCCAGGAAAACCCTACTTGTATGAAAGAATGATTAGGAAGTTCTTCTTAACAATAAACCATATGCTAAGCTCTTTTGAGTACTACTGATGTTTACTGTAACATCTTCATAGGGCAGTCAGAAGAGAGATGTTAATAATCTATAGATGGCTAGTTGGAGGGACAACTTACATGTTTCTTGCTCAGTGCTGCACTAAGAGCTCATGAGTGCCCCGATAATAATTTATGCTCTTAATCCCCATGGATTACCTAATTTCCTAGATAAACTATTCCCGACAGTCAGTGGTTTGCAAGCTTCTGAGCCGTTAAACACACAGATATGTCCCTTTATTTTTTGAGAAATTATTAAAATGCTTTCATGAAACTTCGTCTCAAATAATTTACCATTTTGTGGAGAGTGTATTTAAAAGTTTCACTGGGAACAATTGTAGAATATTCATATAAATTCCAGAAGGAGATATTTGCATACTTAGAAAGGGTCTTTTGCAGGGACATAGATGGAACTGGAAGCCATTATCCTCAGTAAACTAACACAGGAACAGAAAACCAAACACTGCATGTTCTCACTTATAAGTGGGAGCTGAACAATGAGAACACATGGACGCAGGGAGGGAAACAACACACATTGGGGCCTGTAGCAGGTTGTGGTGGGAGGTGGGAAAGCATCAGGATAAATAGCTGATGCATGCTGGGCTTAATACCTGGGTTGATGGATTGATAGGTGCAGCAAACAAACATGGCACATGTTTACCTATGTAACAGACCTCCAAGTCATGCACATGTAGCCTGGAACTTAAAATAAAATTGTTTTAGAAAGGTACTGATATAAGCTTATAAATAATTGTGAACAAATAAAATAATATAAAAATCAATATGTATTTAGTTAGACAAATCTCAAGGATGGATAATTTTATTGGACCCACCCAAACCTCCATTTATATTTTAAAAAAGCATTCAGTCGTCAAGCTTATCAAGTTGTGTACTTTAAATATACGTAATTTTTTGTATTTCTATCATGCCTCAATAAAGTGGATTAAAATTTTTAATTTTTAAAACAGCATTAAGGGTAGACAGAATATTCTCATTTACTGATAAATTTCTGATAGGTCTCATATATTTATAAGATCTAACTACTAATACCATTTGTTTGTAGTGGGCCAAGTAGATGCCCTTTTTCTTTAGCGCATATCTCTGTGTCAAAAATTTATGGTTTATTTTACATTTTTAAAGAAAGGAACTTCTGAATCTAGATTTTCTGCACTGGTTTGATCTACTCCTTTTTTTTTTTTTTTTTTTTTTGGGAGATGGAGTCTTGCTCTGTCACCCAGGCTAGAGTGCAGTGGCATGATCTTGGCTCACTGCAACCTCTGCCTCTATGGTTCAAACAATTCTCCTGCCTCAGCCTCCTGAGTAGCTGGGGTTACAAGTACCCACCACCATGCACAGCTGATTTTTGTATTTTTGGTAGAGACGGGGTTTCACTATATTGGCCAGGCTAGCCTTGAACACCTGACCTTGGGTGATCCGCCCGCCTCAGCCTCCCAAAGTGCTGGAATTACAGGCATGAGCCACAGCGCCCAACCTAGGTTTGATTTACCCTTGAGCGTGGGTTTCTTTACCTGAAAGATCCTTTTCAGAGATACCTATTTATTTACACAGAAACTATTTGTTGAATGCCAAGAAATCCAAAGAAACAGGAGATGTCTTGTCCACGACACTTGTATAGCAGGCCCCTACATAACCGTGATAATCGATGGATGAATGCTAACACAGTTCCAATGGAGTCAGAGGCAAGATAGGCCAGTGTTTTGACTGAGGTGTTTGGTGGAGGCATCATGGGGGTGACTACAGTTGAAGAGATCTTAAAGACTTTTCCAGTTTTGCCTAGACTGGGAAGAATATCATGGCAGGGTCAAGGACATGGAGGCAGCCAGGTGTAAAATAATCTGAGAACACTAAGTTGACTTGTGTGACTGAAGTAGAAGAATCTTGCGAGGAAAGGTGAGAGAAAAGGCCAGAGAAGTGGTCACAGTGCTAGGCTTCTTTCCCAGGGTCACCTCTCAGAGCTGGACGTTCTTCACCCCAGTGGGTCACACTGGTATTTCAGCCTTCAGGGTGGGGATTGTTTCGGAGACATTTTCAGTTCAATCCAAATTAGGCACTTGGGGATTGGCCAGGAAAAATCTATAAATATCTGTCTTTTCTTTTTCCTTTTGCCTCAGATGAAGAGGCTTTTCTCTTTTTTTCTTTTTTTGAGACTTAACTCTTCGATCTGTGTTCCTAGTTCTATCTTGGCTTTTAAAGAAGTACTTCTTTGTAAAACAGCTTCAGATACTCAGTAGTTCCTTTATTCTTAGTTTTTGAGGTAGCTCCCTACCTTCTCCAGTTATCAGAGAATCAGAAAACTTCGCTTTTCCTTCTGCTTTCCTATGTCATGGTACAATATAGATCCAGAGGGGATATGGCAGTCCGACTGAAAGCAAAAGTGTTTTGTTCTTTCAGTTCTGACTTGAGTAAAAATTTACTATGGTTACTTGGTTTTATTTTATATGTACCCTTGTAGGCTGACTTAAATACCTCCTTTTAAAAAATAAGACAAAAATGTAACATACATTAATTCATTTATTGTTCATAACTTTTTTTTTAATAGGTGAGAAACTGAGGAACAGAAAGTTTCTATAACTTGTTTAAGGCAGTCTTGCTCCAGAGTTCGTGCTTTTAACCACGATGCTAGCTTAATAGAGTCATTAAGCTACTCATTTGACCCTTCATTTCCTTTGATGCTTCCTGTATGAGACATCTCTGCTAGTATGGATTTAAGTAAAGGAGCATTCTCCACTCTTTAAACATATTTTTGTGATAACCCTTCCAAAGCAAATGTGTACAGTATACTCTAAGGTAAACAAAGTTACATTGTACTTCCTTAAAAATTTCCAGAACATTAAAATATCTGTTCTAGTTAAGTAAAATTCTCAAAATGCAAGCTCCAAATAATAGCCTCTGAATGAACAGAAGCAAGTTTATTGCTTTGAGTATGAGTGAATGCCAAAATTAACCTGGCAGTAGTGTTGGCAGATAGGCTTTTTCATAAAGGACTTCTCTCTTTTCCCCTTTGCTTTGTTTTTTTGGACAATTGATAAAAAGAGCAAGTTGTACCTCTGCATTTTTTTGGAGAGCATGACTGTATAATGGTGTATATTTGCCTGGAGGATGAGGGAAGTCTTCCATGGGAAGCTGAATCATTTTTGGGCTTGTCTGACTGTGTTGACTATGCTAGAGCTATTCTTTTTGCAGTGAAGAGAAAAATAAGTCAAGTAATTTCCTAAAGTAATACATTTTTATTTTATGTGGGATTCATATTTTCCTTGGGTTGTGGTTATTTTGAGCAGGAGTTTTTGTGTCTGGCCAGGACTTGTATTCTTCTAATAGAGAAACTACTTCAGACAAAATTATTTTCTCTCCTTGTTTAATAACTAAATTTTGTCAGCCATTGGAAGTCTTAGGGTTGTGATTTTGGTGGTAAACAAAGACATTATTATTTATTCATCCCACCTTGGATGTCTCATACCATTTTTGGCACTCTGGAGAAATTTGAGAAATGGCTCTTGCCTTTAAGGCAGTTATTATTTGCTTAGAATCAGACCAACATGCAGTAGCAATGAACAATACAGGGCAGGACGCCATAGACTCTGCCTTGCTGACTCTATGGTGGATAGGCAAGAGAGGGAATTGCAGAAACCATGATTATTTTAAGAGCCGGGGACATTGAAGTAGGAAGAACCACATCCTGATTGTGGAACCATGAGACACAATTAGGCTTTATCTTGAAGAACAATAGAAAATGAGATTGGATAAGGGTCATGGAGCAGTCTGAAATCCAGACAAGGGAGATTAGACTGGATGAAGCTAAAGACTTTTTTACTGCCTTTCTGAATGACAGTGTAAGTCATATCACTTCTTTGTTCAAACATCTTCTCTGGCTCCCTGTTGCCCCTGAATAGAGTCTTAAACTCTTTAGCATAACAGCAAATGCTTTTTTCATTTTTAATTGACACATAGTTGAACGTATTTATGGAGTACAGTGTGATATTTTGGTACATGTATACAATGTGTAATGATCAAATTAGGATAATCAGTGTATCAGTCACCTCAAACATTAATTCTTAATGGTGAAAACATTCAAAATCCTCTCTTCCAGCTAGTTTGAAATATACAATATATTATTGCTAACTATAGTCACCCTTGGATGTGATGGAACACTACATTTTTTCCTCCTATGACTCTTTACCCATTGACCAACCTCTCCCCATTCTCTTTTCCCCATCCTTGTCCCAGCCTCTAGTAACCACTATTGTACTCTTTATTTCTGTGAAATCAACTTATTTAGATTCCACATTATCAGTGAGATCGTATGGTGGTTGTCTTTCTGTGCCTGGTTTATTTCATTTAACATAATGTCCTCCAGGCTCATCCATCCTGCCATTAATAACAGGATTTTGTTATTTTTTTTTTTGAGACAGAGTCTCGCTCTGTCGCCCAGGCTGGAGTGCAGTGGCCGGATCTCAGCTCACTGCAAGCTCCGCCTCCCGGGTTTACGCCATTCTCCTGCCTCAGCCTCCCGAGTAGCTGGGACTACAGGCGTCCGCCACCTCGCCCGGCTAGTTTTTTGTATTTTTAGTAGAGACGGGGTTTCACCATGTTAGCCAGGATGGTCTCGATCTCCTGACCTCGTGATCCGCCCGTCTCGGCCTCCCAAAGTGCTGGGATTACAGGCTTGAGCCACCGCGCCCAGCCGATTTTGTTATTTTTTATAGCTGAATAATATTCTGTTGTGTGTATGTACCACATTTTCTTGTCCACTGTCGATGGACACTTAGCTTGGTTCCATATCTTAGCTATTGTGAACAGTATACTGAACATGAGAGTGAATACTGATTTCATGTCCTTTGGATATATACACAGTAGTGGGATTGCTAGATCATACGGTAGTTTTCTTTTTGCATCATGTTTGTATAACCTATGCTGTTAATGCTTTTACTAGCTGATGTCATAGCAGTCCCTTGCATGAATCTGATGCATGTAACCAGACATCGTGCTATTCCTTTGTCATACCTGGCATTCATTAACAGCTTTACCTTCACTCACACTCTTCATATACAATGCCCACCTCCTGTCTTCCATTTTCTCTGTTTCCTTCCATTTATTTTAAAACAGCATCTTTTCTTTCTTATCACTTCAGCCAGGGATCGTCTTCCTTTTGCTGAAATGCTGCTTTTCATCTGTACTAACTACCCAAACTGTCTTGTGTTTGTGTTTCATACAGTTGCTCCTGCTGTATTTTCTTTGAGGACTCAAAAATGTCTTATGTATTTGTGTATCTCTCATAACACCTTACAGGGCAACACACCAAGCAGACACTTAAGTATTTGCTGAATGGGTAAATAAATTTGGCTAATATTCATTAGTTTGCTGCTAATTTTGGTTTCTATGGCAGGATCTCTTTGACACAATTAAAAAAATACAAAAGGATAGTCGTGATGCATGGAACTCGCTTCTTGTTAATGATCCCTTTTTCTCTGTCAGTGTTTTGTTTACTTCTTAAAGTTCTTAACAATCTAAAGTATTTATTGTCGGGTTAGAAATCTTATAGCAGCCATTGTATAAGGATTCACTTAAGGCACTTTCTTTAAAGGAAAAAAATGTCTTAAGAGAACACTCGGAAGAGTTGAATATATAGATGGAAGTTAAGGGCCTGGCGTGGTGGCTCAGGCCTGTAATCCCAGCACTTTGGGAGGCTGAGGTGGGTGGATCACCTGAGGTCAGGAGTTCAAGACCAGCCTGGCTAACATGGTGACACTCCCCCGTCTCTACTAAAAATAAAAAAATTGGCCGGGTGTGATGGCAAGCACTTGTAATCCCCGCTTCTTGGGAGGCTGAGGCAGGAGAATCACTAGAATCCGGAAGGCAGAGGTTGCAGTGAGTCGACATCGCGCCACTGCACTCCAGCCTGGGCAACAAGAGCGAAACTCCATTCCCGCACTCCCCTTCCCCCAAAAACCTTAAATTTTCTCCTGTGAAATAGTAGAATATTTAAATCCAGTTTTCATCAGTCTACAGCTACACCAGAACTACCCTCACCAAGATGTATGAAATATTTGCCTAGCAAAATCCAGATCTTGTATTTGCGTGAGCTTTTTATAGCATTTCACACTATTTACTATCCTTTCTCTGAAATACTTTCTCCATTTAGTTTCCTTGATGTCACCTCTGTGTGTTAATTCCCAAATCTGAATGCCTAACCCCAGCCATTCCCTTGAGTTCCAGTCACACACTTTCAACTGCTTACCATGGCTCTGCTCAGATATCTCTGAGATACTGTGTCTCAGATTCACTGTGTCTAAAAGTGAATTCATCATCTAATCTCTCCCTGCCACCTACTTCTGCTGCATTCCGCCCTTTACCTAGTTGTTCAGGACAGAAACCTAGTCCATCATCACACTTCTTTTCCTTCCTGCTCCCACCCCAATGCCCAATAGCTTGTTAATGTTAAATATTTTTGGACTCTCGGTTTCTTTTCTTGATCTCTGCTTTCAGACCTGAGTTCACGCTACCATCATTTCTCATCTGACTTCTCTAACAGCTTTCTAACTCATCTGTCTCTAGGCTTGCTCCCGCCTGTCCTGTGAGCGTATTCCAGAAAAAATGTTTTTGAAATACAGATGCGATCATGCCTTTCCCTTGCTAACAATTCTTCGATCGCTTTTCCTATTGTAGTGACAATATACTTGTGAACACAAGTAACATGTTCAGCTGGGGCTGGCCTCATCCTTTGTCTCTGTGCTCACTCTTCCCTCTGGGCCTTATCATGCAGTCTTCTGCCTGAACTTAGACACCAGTCAGTCTCTCTGGCTTTCCTCCCCTGCCTCCATGCAGCACCATCCACACATAATACACCCTTTGCCTGGTTAATTCCTATTAAGTCTTCCATCAAGTCTCGGATTAGTAACATATTCTAAGGGTCAGTCTCAAACATGATTATAATTATTTAATGTCCATTTTGTGCACTGCCATATCCTCAATGCCAAACGTACATGTTTAATAAATATTTGCCTAATGATTTAACTTTATTGAAAAGCTTATTGAAGATTTAGGACAGTGATGTGGAGTTGTACTATACAGTCCCAATAATGTCACAGATTTTCCACGTGAAATTTCCTGGTTGTTGTTGAAATTGTTAGTTACTCAATTTGCCATGTTTAGTGTTCTTGGCACTCCAGGTTTTAAAAATTCTAATGTATCTTAGAAACATGTTTAGAAAAATTTGACAATACATAAAACATTTATGCTTTGAATAGGTGCAGTTTATTATATGTAAATTATACTTCAGTAAACCTGTTTAAAAATTAACTAATAATAAATACTTTTCAACGTCTAGATTACCATCTGAAATAGGTTTTTTTTAACCAGTGGTTTTGTCTGAATCACATATGCATTTTGCGCTTGTATATATACCAACTATTTGGGTGGGAAAAATTGCATAAGGTTGTGAATTCATTTGAATTGACTATTTGGTGGTATAGTTAGCATGTTTAAGTAGGTCAGGCATAGTGACTCACGCCTGTAAATTCCAGCAGTTTGAGAGGCCGAGGCAGGTGGATCATTTGAGGTCAGGAGTTTAAGACCAGCCAGGCCAACATGGTGAAACCCTGTCTCTACTAAAAATACAAATATTAGCTGAGTGGTAATGACACGTGCCTGTAATCTCCAGCTACTCAGGAGGCTGAGGCAGGAGAATCGCTTGAGCCTGGGAGGCGAAGGTTGTGGTGAGCCAAGATTGTACTACTGCATTCCAGTCTGGGCAACAGAGTGAGACCCTGTCTCAAAAAAAAAAGGAAAGTAAATGTGAAGAGAAGATATTCTTCTTACCTTAATGCCTTAAAAGGGATGCTATGATTTATAGTAATTTTACTCAAAAGATTTCACTTAGGGGCTTTATGAAATTGGTAAAATTTCTGCATGTGAGAAGAAGTTCTTGTGTCATTGTACTGTTATGAAGTAGCTTTTGTTTTTTTTTCTTATTTGTCAGTGGTGGGCTGTCTAATGTTCTTGTGGTCATGCTAAAAAGAAATGCTGCTAGAAGATTCAAAACTATAAGTAA
Organism: Colobus angolensis palliatus; assembly: GCF_000951035.1. Classification (NCBI taxonomy): domain Eukaryota; kingdom Metazoa; phylum Chordata; class Mammalia; order Primates; family Cercopithecidae; genus Colobus; species Colobus angolensis. The sequence goes on from NW_012118733.1 coordinate 424,029, forward strand.
ATATGGCTTATAGTTTTATCAAATACAACAGTCTTTAGGATCTGGTTTTAAATAGACAATATAAATGGTTATCAAACAGTACACTGCATGAGTAGTGTCTCATTTACCTTTTGGGTAGCATTATTTGGCAGGCTGAATAGGAGAATGCCATACATTAGTATGTATTAATTTCAGGAAGAAGTTTTATGAATTATTCTCTGTTGTATAGAAGATGGAGGAATGGGACTCAGAATTCAGTTGGCTTTGTAGCTGATAGACCAGCATTTTACTTAATCTCAGGAGTGGTGGGGTTGCGTGCGGCGGCTCACGCCTATAATCCTGGCACTTTGGGACACCGAGGCGGATGGATCACGAGGTCAGGAGATCGAGACATCCTGGCTAACATGGTGAAACCCCGTCTCTACTGAAAATATAGAAAATTAGCCGGGCGCAGTGGTGGGCACCTGTAGTCCCAGCTACTCAGGAGGCTGAGGCAGGAGAATGGCATGAATGTATTAGGAGTGCTAATTGATGGACAGATATCCTACCAGGGGAGGCTTTTAGTGATTTAATTCTGGGTTCCATCATTAGCCTTGCTCGTCAGAGTTTGGAGAAACAGCTGTTATTTCAGTGATGGAATTTAGATTCACTATGCCCTCTTTAGGCTAAAATGGTAAGTTTAAAGCAAATGAGAATTCATTTGAGAGAATATATTTATACAGAAAGCTATAAAGTAGGTTTTAAAATAAAATCACAAGATTATAGTTTAAAGGAAACCTGATGCTGTAAGTCACACTGAAAGAAAATATATGGGAAGTAAGTTTATTTCACAATAAGCTTATCCTTCTAGTGGTGTGGTATGTGTGTCAAGAAAACCAATTTGATCTTAGTCATCCCAGTGTGCACCATGTCAGAGGATTTTGTTTGTGGCATCCACATCACAAGAGGTACACTAACTAGAGAGCACTTAGGTGCTCTGTTGTCTGAGGAACCATTGTGGGAATCATGATTCAAAAGAGAAGCCTGAAGAACATGGTGAGGCACGATGGCCATCTTTAAATATCTGAAATGCTGCCAAAAGAAATAACCAGTGTTTGCTCCAAAGAAAAAAGCCAGATCAGTGTATCTGTTCATTTTAAGGAAGACTTACATTGTCAATATCCAGAGATCTTTTACTCTGTGTGTTTGGTTTGTTCATTAAGATTTTTGTAAGATATTACTATAGTGAGAAACTTTTTGAAAGTGAAATGTCAAATATTGAAATGTTGGCAGAAAAGCTGAGTCCATTTAATGTAAAATTAAGAATCACTTGACATTTTTATTTAAAAAAAAATCTTTTTCTGTCCTTTAGCATTTATGTAAAAATCAAATGTAGGAATATTGATAATGAGCAATGAATCCCAAGTTTTCTTTCCTCAAATACTAACTTTTTTCTGTTATAGTTTCATTTCTTGGGGGATTTATCAAGTGGCAAAATAAGATGCAGTGGAAAGACTGAGTTACGGAACTGAGTTTAAAGCAAGCCTGTTTTATTAGCTGTGTGATGTTATATAACTGATTTAAACTCTGAGTGCTACTTTTCCTCATCTGTAGACAGTAAAATTTCACCTTATAGCTTTTTATGAGGAATAAATGAAATTGTACTTGTGGAAGCACCTGGCAAACAGAAGGTATTCAGTAAATGTTGTGGTTAATAGATCTTGCTCCAAAAGACCTGTCCTTGAGATTAAACTGTCCTGTCACTGTTTTCCCAACTGAAATTTTGATTCTGCCATCGCCCTTTCTTCCTTCCTCCTGCCTTTTATTTCATAAAGCTGTTGGTAATTTTAGTACAATTTAACATTTGTGTGTTTGATCCATGAGACCTTGTTCCTGTAAAGAGCACAAGTTTGTGAAGATACTTTTTTCTTATATTCTTCCATATTATTTTGTTATTTTAATTGTTGCTATTATTGTCAGTTTGCTGCCGCCAGTTAATTTGTCTTAAGATTTCTTCTTGTAAAGACAGTAAAGGGTTAAGGAAAGGAGCTGTTGGCTACTGCTTGCTACTAATTTGAAAAGAAATGCTAGTTATGGCCTTCTAGGTCTTTCCTTCTCCTTTACCCTTTTACTGTCTGGTAACCTTCAAATCTGTGTGTCAATGAAGGCTAGGAGGGAACAGTAGAACTGCTTCTCCTGGAGCCATAGCACCTAGCACCTAAACACTTGCACTGAAATTTACAAGGAAAGCCTAATTGGAGACAATGCCTTTGCAGCCTTTGTAAATTGTTTTCTTCTTTCACCTGTGAAATATTCATTCGTCTTATTTGAAGCAGTCTATTATCTAAGCAAACAGGAGTTGCTCAAGTGGAGGCTAAATGTTTTATCTATATTCTAATACGTTTTACCACCAACATATGTGTAACTCTGGATGACTCACTATATTTAAGTTTAGATTAATGAAAATTGTTGACTGTGGTAAACTTTTCCTTCCCATTTCATGTGAAGAACAAGGTAGAAAGTGTCATTATGCAGGAATAATGTTTTCTGCAAGTTTTAAGAGAATGTCTCAATTCCCTTTTCTTTCTCCTCTGAAACTACCGTATCCTATGAACTATATGGCAGGCGATAATTTCCTAATCTCAGACTGGCAGTATATAATATTAGAGTAAGAAGGATCTTCAGATATGACCTAGCATCAAATCTCTCTCATTTTTCCATTCTGGAAATCTTGGTCCAGAGGGTCAAACTAATATCTCCCAAGTTGCTCAGTGACTTGGGACACCTAGGAAGACACCTAGGAATGGCACACCTAGGAAGACAAAGAACCCTTGATTTTCACTTAGTACCTTGTGTTCTCTGCAGAGAGTAAAATTGATCATTGGTGAGTCATTAACCAGTGTCCAGTCACATGCTACTACTTTATGTTCACTTTGGGCTTTCAGGAAAAAATACTTAGTAGCAGAAGATGAGCCCCATCCCTATCCCCACACCCCCACAAAAATATTCACTGGCCTTTGGTGTTCTGTTTGGGTCTTCAGCATTCCCCACTAGATGGTGTCCTAATTCAGAAACTTTGCTGTGAGGCTGCAGACGGGCTTCTGCCCTAACTGGAACTAAAGCAACCACAGTGTTGACCCATAAGAATGCTTAAACAATTTGGTAAGGTGCTAGATCTTGAGGTTAAGTAAATCAAATGAAAATTTAATTCATGAACACAAATGCTATAGCTAAATTAAGATGTATAAAATATTTTTATATTTCATTTTCTGGAATCTTTAAGAATTGCATGTTGGGCCTGTGGCATGAGACAGAGTAAAAGCACCGGTTGTTTTTAAAGAATCTGGGACCCTTTGTGTGGATAGAGGGCAGGATGGAGGCTGCAGAGAGAAAGGAGAGATAATTAATACTGTAAGTAACTACTGTTAAGTAGTATGGCTGTAAATAATAAAATATTTTACTACAGGTTCCCCAAATTAAAGGAAAAGGGAAATAAATTCAGAACCCCCTTTAAATTTGTAACTCTCAGCTCTGGTTTAGATATGAAATGATTGGTTGCTGTATTTCAGAATCCTAGCAGAATTACTGTTCACTGGTTCCAGATGTTTTTGATAAAAACTTGGAATTGTCACATCAACTGCAAAAGCACAAGACTGCAGATTCTGTCTTCTGTTGGGGAGTGCTGAGCAGATCCAGAGGGGAAAGCAACACAGACTCTTTTCTCCACCCAAAGCATTTATTTCCCAGCCAGGGTATTTGTCCTCCAAGAAGGAGCAGAATATGTAAGGAATTGTCCTTTTAATATACAGAAAGAGCAGGAAATCTAGCTTTCCAGCCTGTGGCACAAATCCAGAAGTTAGAAATAAAAAGGTTAGTTCTATATGTCTCAAACAGTAATCTAGGCTCTTTCAGAAAATTGTATTATTTTGGAACAATTTTCCCTCTCCTATAAACTTCCTGAAGACAGACACCTTGTTACCTATTTCTTTTGCTTGCCTCCACTAGGAGTCACAAAATATCTGTTAGATCGATATAGATCATCTGCATGTAAGTCACTGGACAGGGTTAGGGTAGAAAAGCTTTTTTTTTTTTTTTTTTTTGAGGCGGAGTCTCCCTCTGTTGCTAGGCTGGAGTGCAGTGGCACGATCTTGGCTCACTGCAACCTCTGCCTCCCAGGTTCAATGCCTCAGCCTCCCAAGTAGTTGGGACTACAGGCATGTGCCACCATGCCCAACTAATTTTTGTATTTTTAGTAGAGACAGGGTTTCACCATGTTGGCCAGGATCTCGATCTCTTGACCTCATGATCCGCCTGCCTTGGCCTCCCAAAGTGTTGAGATTACAGGCATGAGCCACCGCGTCCGGCCGGTAGGAAGGTTTTAATGGTGATTAAACCATCTCTGATCCCTAGAGAGACATGCCTGGGAATCGTGGAAGCAGGAATCATTTGATTCTAATTAAAACAGAAGGGAGTGGCAGTGAGGAACAAACCATATTTCAGACAGAGAGGAGGCAGCTCTGTGTTCAAAAAAAGAAGAAGGGCGAGTTCTACATTCTAGCTTGATGAAAGCTTTTACAGAAAAGATAATAAACTATCAATTTATCTATACATTCAAGCCTAAAGGCTCTTTCTATCTGTGCCCTAGACCACATGGTTTGGAAGTATTTGTAAATCTCTGGTCAGGTTCCCATGGTTTTGATAAGCCAGAGCAAGAATTTTATTTACAACTTTTAAATGTCTGTCAAATCGTCTTGTTTCTGCTGTTTTCTAGCCTCATTTGTAATGAAAAGCAACATCTGTTTCACTGCACATGTTGGTACTACTACAGAGCCAAGGCTCACTAGTGGCATGAGAAGGGGAGGGGTTGTCCACCTTCATTCCTCGGATGAACCAGTGAGGAATAGGGAGATAAAACCTTATGGCTTTTATTTCGGATTAAAGCCTGTAGCTGTGGTGTATTAATAGAAAGTTGAGGAAAATGTTTGCACTCTTCTTAGCAGGGTTTGCTGTTTCCCTCATTTATGCTGGTCAGCGACTTGAATACCTGGCCTGAGGACACGGCTGATCTATATCCTTTTTCTATACCTGAAAAACCTTTTCACCAACTTCTTTTGCAATGTCAACAGAAATGTAGGTGTTAAATCTCTCCTCTCCTCTTCTGTTGTGGTATTTGAGCCCCTGCTTTCACAGCCTAGCTAAGGACTACTCTGGCCAACTCAAGGAAAATGTCAGCAGCTCCTAGAAAGAGAAATCTTTTTTTTTTAATCCTTTTTTCTTTTGTTCCTTCACTCCTTTCTGCTTTTTGCTCCCCTCAGTTCCTCATCCTTTTCCCTCCCAAGTCGTTTATGATCCAAGTAAGAGAGTGTCTCAGGTGAGAGAATGCATTCTGAAGTAAGTCTTTCCCTGAAAATGTTAGGGTGGGGGCTAGAAGGGTGTGGAATACTAAGAAAACAGGCAAATGAGGTAGCAGACCCACATTCAAGACCCAGTTAGTGTGCATAGAAACATTGAAGGAGAAGTCTCAGCCAGACAGCTATACTTAGTCACAACAAATATTAACATATCCAGAACTCCTTTGTTCCACTCCTTTTCTTTTTCATTTTCTTTAAATCAACTCCATCATCCCTTCTCCTTCCCCCAAAATAAAACTTAACTCTTGATAATTTTTAAACCTTATCATACACATTTGTAGCCACGTCTTGATCCTAGAGACATAACTGCAATATTTGGCTAACATTTTTCTCATGTTAAATCATTGCCTTGCATTTGGCAGGGAGGTACAGTGTATGCTTTGGGTAGTTTCAGTTTTCTGTACTTTGGGACAAGTCCGTTGTACACGCTTGTGGTGTTTAGTATAACACCCCCCTTTCTTTATTAGCATACTACTCTGACATCAAAGAACTGAGCTGCATCTTGCAATGCCTGACAGAGCCTTTTTCATAGGGGTGGGAGGAGGAGGAGGAAGAAGAAGAAGTGGGTTGGAAAAGGAAGCCTTGTTTTTCTCTTCCTCTGTAGATGAATCATGTTCCCACAACTGCAGTTGGGTTTTCAAACCTCCAAGGCTGCGGGTGCAGAGCTGAAAGGGCAAGCAGTGACGTTCTTGAGAGAGAAGGAAAAAGGGAGGAGGAGGCTGGCTAGGGAGGGAGGGAGGGAGAGAGGGAGTACTGCAGGAGTGGTCTTTTTTTTTCCCCCTTTTACTCTGCTGTCCTTAGAGATTTTCAACTTAAATCAAAACCAAGTCCCACTGCCTGGTGAGCAAGAGACAGACTCTAAAGACTTTGCTTGGAAAGCATCTCCCAGCTTCTACTTTTTTTTTCTTTAAGGAAAAGTAGATTTTCTTTGTCTTTGTTTTTGTTTTAAGCAAGAACAGAATCTAATGACTTTTTTCATGTCATCGCTTTGAAATAGCGTCGTCTTCCTTTCTTTCTCTCCCTCTTCCTGGCAAAGTATTACTGGATTTTTATTGCCTTCTTGGGTTTTTTTCCCTACGTGTATCAGCCGTTATGCTTGGCCAGTTTATTCTTAATTTTTTTATGGGAGTCGTTGCCAGTGATGGAAACGGTGTTTGCTTCTCTTTCAGTCAAGATCTGCACAAAGTATAGCATTAGGGGATATTTATCGTTTATATTATGAGTTCTACATTCATCTTTCCAGCACTCTGAAGTTACCAGCAAGTTCTCAGTCAGTTCAAGGAATTGGATTCTCCTTGATTTCTTTTTAATTCATTGTTTTTGACCCCTGTGAGAGTTTTTATATAGAGAGGAATCTGGAAGGCAGAGATCTCCTCCACCTCACCGTGAGAAATTTGGAACTAAGGACTCACACTGATTCCCAAGTTAACAGTGGATATACTTCCTGCATTTTCTCTGTTCTTTCCTGCATTTGGGCAAAATGTATGAACGGCACAAGAGGCGCTACAGCCTCTGTGACATCTCCAAGGTGGACAGGACTGTGGACGTGGTGTTGCTGAAGGTAAGGGGGGCTGCACCTCATGCATTTTGTGGGCTATTTTAGTGCTTTGAACCCAGTAGACATGTCCCTGGCCCTCCTGTATTGGGAGAAAGGCTGAGAAATCTGCACAATGGAGGATGAGGGATGATTGTAAGCCTCTTAAAGGAATATCTGAACAGGAAGCAGTAGGTGCTTGGGAATCAGCATTGGACTACTTACTGTTGAGATGTAATTTTACTTGCATTAAAATGGATTCTTATGCTTGGGAGAACCTCATACTGTTGAAAATCACAGAGGGAGAAATTCACCTTCCAAGTTGCTCTGTTTGTCCTTCTGTCTCTGTCACCCCTCCACCCCCAGACTCTACCCCCATCTGCCTGGTCTCTTTCTCTGTCAGTCTCTCTCTGCCTCTGTCTTTTAAGTATTTCTGTCTTTTGTCTGAGTCTTTTCTGTTTTTCTGCTACGGTCTCACTCAATTCTTTAGGGGAAAGATAGGCAACATTTATATTTCTTTTGGAAGGATTTCCAATAAACCTATTTATTAAGGTGGCAGAGCTGACCTTTTGGCTTGGTTTGACTGCTTTTCGGAGGTGGCTTCTGACTTTGTTGATAGCTGTATTTGTTTGTGTTCTCAGCATTAGTGATGTTTGGTGTCTAAGCAGGATGGGGGCGGAGACTCTGAATAGCTAATTGCTCACAGAAGGCATCCTTGAATCTAAAATTAGTAAAAACTCCTCCAGCCGGTAAGATGAGAGTCTGGGAATGTTGGACAGCTCAAAGAGCACTTTTTGGAAATTTAGTAGTTTTCTGGCAAAGGCAGGGGAAATTGGAAGTCAACCAAGCGCTTTATAGATGACGGAAAGAACCCCAGTATCTGAACTGAGGCTGTATGTGGAGGTGAGGGTGATTTTAACCAAAGTGGAAATACATTGCCCTGGTCGGGGAAATAGTGGACCTATTTTATTGATTTATCTATTCAGTTTATTACTTGGGTCTTTTTGATTTTCTTTGATCAAGTGAGGCTAAGGAATGGGCTCAGAAGGCTAGACACAAAAACCAATGAAATGCCATGTTGGACAGGGCACTAGGTAGAGTAGTTGTGATTTGTGGTAGAGTGTTGTAAGTGTCTCTCCATAATCATTATTGGGTAGTTGACTTGCTGGGCCTTGGCTGCCAGCAGTTGGTAACTTGGTGTTTTGAAATTGTTCCAAGATATTTTGGGTTCTCTGAAATGTGATTTTCTCTGTGAGATCACAGTGATGTTTTAAAATTTTTGTCCTCGTATGATGTATTTAGGAGAATCTCATTTTTAGGATCTTTTTGTGCATGATACCCTATCATTTTGCCTGCGAGTAGGGAGAAGGATAAAAAGAAAATCTGAGTTATCACAAGAAATATTGAACATTTAAAGTAATGCTAAAATATATAATACTTTAGGTGGGCATGGAAAGCCTTTGCAAATGGAGCTAAATCAGTACAGGCTTATTGGCCTCAGAGTTGCTGTTTTATAGTTTTAACGAAGCACCTCCATATACGTTTCTTACTTTGAGACTTGCCAGGCAGTTACTTTTTACCCCGTATTCATATGAAGAACCCGAGGGTTTTCTTGAGCATGGTGAGGGGTATGAAGAACTTGAGTGACAAGAATGTGGTTTTTGGTTTTTTTTCCCCCGCAAACCTACAACTAATAAAGGTATTTGTTTGTACTATCCTGCCCAATAAATAATAAAAAATTTTCAGTAGAGAAGACTTCACTTCTCAGAAAATAGTCATTAGTAAATTAACACCAGGAGTCCTGAAAACACCCTGTTTCCAGTTTAAAATCAGATGGGGACATTTGTTGTTAGTTTCTTTGCTTTGGAGATGGAGAAGACATCATTGAGAGCTGTAAACTTAAAGAAACCTAAGTACCTATCCCATACGAGCCACGGGGTACAGTCTTTATCCTATTATTGCTTAAAGGTAGATAATAAATAGAGAAATTTATAGTACAAACCATTGTGATTGATTTGCAAGAAATGAGTAGGGTGCTGTGTAGTGGGCAGAACTATTTCAGATAGAATGGTCTTTGGACAGAAGATCTTTTCGAGGTGCAGACATTTAAAAAGCTGATCTCCAGAGGATGGAAAGACATTAGCTATGCTAAGGAAGAGCTCTCTAGAAAGAATGAACAGCAAATACAGGGCCCTGAGGAAGGAAGGAGCACACAGGGCCATTGTGGCGGATGGGAGCACCTTGAGTAGAAAGTGGGGTAGCAGGATGAGAAGGCCAGAGCCAGAGGTGGGACCTGGAAGAGCAGGGCCTTGACAGCTGTGGGGAGGATGCCTTACCTCTCGGTGTACGTGTTGAAAAGATTATTCTGGGAGTAATTGGTTAGCCTGCCATTACGATAGCACAGGCAGAATAAGAGGGTTTTGTAGTCTGAAGTGGGAAGAAGTGAATGGATATGAGACACAGACATTTAATGTTTACATTCCTACTCTTTGTCTCATTTTACGTATGGGAAAACAGATTTGTGTAGTTAATAACTTTCCCAGTGTCTCATATCTCGTATATAATTGATAATTGATAATTACATATGAGTGCAGTCCCAGGTTGGACTGTTTCAAAGTCTATATTTTTCTTGCTATCCTAGGCCTCTTTTTTGAGTCGATCAATTCCTTTTATTATATGAATATGTATATTACCTTTTATTGATATATACATATGTGTTCTTTTTCTGTCTTAGACTTTTGGTCTCTTCTTTCTCAGTGCAGGAATTCCTTCTACAATATTTAGGACAGGTACCCCATGGCTTATAAGTTTAAATTGTAAGCCTGTCACTTTGGTATTCCACATTTACAACTCCAGTCCCTCCCGTTGGCATCCTAATAATTCACTGTAGATTAGCTTCAGCGTTCTCATTCTGTGTTATGTACCCACACTTTCTTTGGCTTCTTCTGCATTCTGCCCTGATTCCTTTGTTAGTTCTGCATAGTTTCATGGTAGCTTTTCTGTATCAAGACCTTCTTGTAAGATTTCCCTGAGGCTGGATATGCTAGTGTTGTCCTCACATCAGCTCTTCTGTCCCATCATCAACCCCCAACACCTCTGAAATATTACCTCTATTCTGAACTTTTTCTAAGTAATAAAACCTAAGTTGATAGTATTCCTTGGTCACCCACTCGTCTGTTACCCAGCGTAATATACACATACCCATTCCTATTCCTCTGTATATGACATTCCCCCATTTCTCCTTTCCTTGATGCATGCATGACTTCTGACTCTTACAGTATGTGGTTGGTAACTATGAATCATATGCTAAAAATGGGATATGAAAGAATTGTAATTGTTGGCATGGGCCCTTTGGTACCAACATGCCCATTTTTCTTAGCATCCTTCGAAAAGCTAGTGTTGACTTCGGAAGTTAGTGACTGATGGGAGCTTTCACCCAATTGAGTTCAGTAGCCAACTTTAGCTCATGGTGAGCATTACTAGAGGACAGCAGGTATCAGAAACTGACTGTAAAATTAGCGTACCGAAAGGAAGCGGGTCAGAATCAAGGATTAACTGCTGATTTACATGGCTTTTAGCCTGGGCCACTGCTGTTTTACTAATTTTGTAACTTTGGGTACCTGGAAAAATACTGCCTGTTAATAGTAATGTGATTCTTCTTGTTACTGATGATTTATAGAGAGTATTTTGTAGGCAGCAATTCAGAATGTTAGCTGAATGGTTAAAAGATTTGCAACCGTGTTTTGTGTACATTGAATGAAAATATTTACAGAGGAGGACGATCCCCTCCCCACTCATGATGCTTGGGCAGGCCACACGAGCTCATTGGCTGAGGCTGAGGAGGAGTAGTCTGTCTCTAATTGTGGTGTCATTTTGCAGAGAAACACACATTCCCTAAAAGTTTGCTTACTGTAAGAGACGTCCACATTGCAGCAAAACAAAAGACATAAGGAAGCTCTGGATTGATGACAGCCACATATATAGCCACTCAGATACAGTCCGATTCCCTGAAAAGACTTTGACTCAAATGTTGGCTTCTATGTCCGGATGGTGGGTTTTTGTTTCCTTTTGTTCAGCCTTGTAGCTCAGGCAGGATCTCCTGAGACAGTTGCAGAGGAAGTAAATATGGGCAGTGGCTGGGAAGGCTGGGTGTAACCATGAGCTGTATTATTAGGATGTTCAGATACGAAGAGTAACAGAAACACTGCCAGAAACAAAGGCAATTCTCTCTCCACTGAAAATATGTACAGCTCTATTTTCTGACTGATGGGAACACATTGTGGGTGTGGTTTAGGGATAATCACAAGGGGTCCGTAGGCTTCGTGTCAGAAATTTAAAAGTTACCTGGATAAGTCTGACATTTCTTCTGAGGTAATTTCCATTATCATGTGCACCATATTTCATGTGCATCATAATTCACCAGAACTTTGGATGTTGAATACCTGTGGTGTCCATGGACTGGTTGTCATGGAGATAGTATGGACAAAGGAAACTAATGACTGTGTTTTTAAGATAAAGTGTCATAAATGTGATCAGAGCCAAAATGTATGTTTTGGTGACTTGGCTCTCCAAAAGATATAGATGTTTAATGGTAAAGTCTCTGTTTTCCACAGTTGCAGCTACTTGCTTTTCTGATCACCAGTTCACTTTCCTACCCATTTAGTCAATTGCCCGTCCTGTACTTCGTTCACAGCTTAAGATTCCAAAAGGGTAAATCTGAATAGAAAGATACATAATCATCTTCGTTTTTCTCTTTAAATTCAAATTATTCGCAATGCCAACACTGATGATTCTTCCTATTCTGTCTCCTAATTCTGCTGATGATCAGAATCTTTTGCCAGGATTTGTCTCAGAACTGACTGAGAAGAGCGTTGATAGTGTAAGGAACCAATTTATCTATTAGTGTGAAAAACCTCAGTCTTTGAATCAGTTTGGAAAAGAGACTAACATGAGAACAAGATCCCTCTCATAAAAAAATGTGTGGTGGCTTTTGATTTCCTGCAGTGTATGTTTCAGATGTGGCCAGGCACAGTGGCTCACATCATGCCTGTAACCCCAACACTTTAGGAGATTGAGACAGGAGGATCACTTGAGGCCAGGAGTTCAAGACCAGTCTGAGCATCCTAGCAAGACCCCCATCGCTTAAAAAATGGAGCCACATAGTGTGGCCTTTAAGTTGCCTTGGTTCTTTGAGTGAGAAAGAAATAGTAGAGTTGTTGATGAATAGAAGAATCAAGACTAGAACAAATTTACCTGCCACATCAATGATTCTGAAATAGGGCAGAAGGAGGGGGAGATGTTTTGTAATCCAGTTTACATCTCTTAAGCAGCTTACTTTATAGTAAGCACAATATTCCTCACACATGAATATGATATGCTTGGTATTGCTGTTTCACAGGATGTGGTTGAAAATGCTGATATATGTTTTGACATTCTTTCCACACACAATACATATGGAGCTTGTCCTCTGGTTAATGACATTGACCATGATTGGTAGTGTCTGGCCCAGATTACTGGCTCTGACTGTAACTGTGTGGGCTGCCTGACTACTTTTCTCTAAACAAGCTTGCATATCTCTAACTGCTGCACATTCATTTCTTAATTGTGATAAAATGTACATACCATCAATTTTAACCATTTTATTTATTTATTTATTTTTTATTTATTTTTTTTTTAGTAGAGACGGGGTTTCACCGTGTTAGCCAGGATGGTCTCGATCTCCTGACCTCGTGATCCACCCGTCTCGGCCTCCCAAAGTGGTGGGATTACAGGCTTGAGCCACCGCGCCCGGCCAAATTTTAACCATTTTTAGGTATATAGTTCAGTGGCATTAAGTACATTCACATTGTTATATAACCATCCCACTAGCTATCTCTTCAGAACTTTTTCATATTCCCAAACTGGAATTCTTTACCTGTTAAACACTAACTTCCCATTCTTTTTGCCTGCTAGTTTGGCAACTATCATTCTATTTTCTATGTCTGTGAATTTGACTACTTTAGGTACTAAGTGGAGTCATACAACATTTGTCCTTTTGTGACTGTCTTACTTCACTTAGCATAGTATCTTCAAGGTTCATCCATATTATAGCATGTGTCAGAATTTCCTTTTTAGGGCAAAAATAACATTCCATTGTAAGTATATACCGTATTTTGTTTACCCGTTCATCCATCAATTGACATTGGGCTGTTGCCCCCTTTTGGCTATTGCAAATAATGCTATTATGAACATTGGTATACAAATATTTGTTTGAGTTTCTGCTTGCAGTTCTTTGCATGTATACCCAGAAGTGGAATTGCTGGATCATAAGGTAATTGTATGTTTAATTTTGTTTTTTGAGAAACTGCCATACTGTTTTCTGCAGTGGCTGTACCATTTTACATTCCCACCAGCAATGAACAAGAATCCAATTTCAACATATCCTCGCCAACACTTATTTTCTGTCTTTTTCTGTTTAAAAGCCATCCTATTGGATATGAAGTGTTACTTCATTGTGGTTTTGATTTGCATTTCCCTAATGCACACTTACTTTTGTCCTGTTTGTGTTTGTAAGAAGCCAGCAAGTATGAGCTTTCCAAGCCACCCCATCTGCAAATATATATTATCTACTATGAATGCTACCTTTAGTGTGTCTTTTCTTTTTGCAAGCTCTGCCTTGGCTCTCTTGCATGCTCTTTTCATCCATTACCTCAAGAATAAATGAAGCTAGCGCCAGCCTTTCTCTCAAGCTTCCAAAACCTTGTGTAACCATTTGCAAGACATGTTGTTATTTCAAACTCAACATGGGCAAATAGGGTACATCATATTCTTCCCTCTAGATTTCCTGTATCTGTTCGTTGTGGATCTTTGACCCGTTTTTCTCTCTTACTTCTGTGAATTTTGCCCTTTGTACTAGCTTTCTGATGCATACCTTTTATGTGCTCCCCAGTCCAGGTATACACTATCTCTAGACTAGACTAGTTCAGGCTCATCCTAACTAGCCTTCGTGTCTCAGATGCCGTATGTTTCCTTCCTCCCTACTCTCCCATTTTATCTGTACACATCTAGAGTTATTGGCCAAGAATAGTACTGATCTTTTTACTACCTTGCTTATATGATTGGCAGGGTCCACCCTTGTTAGAGAACAAAGCCTAGATTCATTGTAGCTGTATCTCCTGTTGTTCTTCCTTGCTCAGTTTACACTTCTGGATACTGTTGGGTTCAAAAGCAAAAGTCTTTAACCTGGGTTATGAGGCTGTGCAAAGAACCACTGATTGTGACGTAGCATGCATGTTCCTGGTGAGAGTTCCATGGCTTCTTGCAGATTCTCGAAGGAGTCTGTGACGTGAAAGGCTATGAAGTCCAGCTCTGGAGTGTCCTAACTGCTTTGCTCATGCTTTTTTTGTATAGCTAGAATTCCCTGCCTTACCATCTTTCTCTCTCAAGCATATTGTCCGCTTTTAAAGCCTACCTCATATACCAACACTTTCGTTGAGCTTTTCCCAGATTCTTGAGCAGGAATTATTTTCATGCTGGGGACTTTCTTTTGTGAATTTTAGCTGTTTGTGTACCTCTTGTATTACACAAATTAATCAGTGTTTCCCAACTTACAGGCCATGGTTTGTGGAGCTATCTCACTGAAGTCTGATAATCCATAGACTCGTAAGGATGTATGTATATATCTATCATCCTGGGACGTCAAGCCTTTGTAACCCAAGGCATTTTGTATTAAAATTATAAACTGTGGGACCTACTATGCCAATTGTAACCAGAATCATGTCTTTTTCACCTTCCTGTCTATTGCTGTACCTTAACTTGGTTTCTTGCCTAAAGTGAGCACTCCGTCAGTGCTGCTGGCTAGCTGTGTGGATGAGTGTCAGTGTGTAGCTGACAGCAAGATAACTTTAAGAAGCCTTCTTCTGCTAGATTTCCCAATCAGTCCTGGTGCAGAAGCCCTGAATGATCGAAAACCTTACTGTTCTTCAGTGTGGGTTTTACTTTTAAATGTTTATGAATGAAGCCTATTCAAAAGAGAGAACTTGCCTGAAAGTATGCATCATCTCAGATTTGCTTAAGCTTCTTGTGTTCTTAGAGACAGTGAACCTCCTCAGGACATCATTGTTAATTAACTGCTGGTGAGTGGAACCACAGGATCCTAGTAATTGACAGAGCCGACAACAAACAAACTAGATTTTTTCAGTTACAGCATTTTGATATTTTAAAAAATTGGTATCCACAGTTTCATATTTTACTTGCGTCATTTCAGTAGTGCCTTATTTTCTAAATATTTTTGTCTAAATCAACAATGACTATTTTCCAATAAATCTTGAAGATGTGAAATACACTTTGCCAAACTTATTCAATTTAATACTACAAAATTTTAAACAATTATTATTGAATTCTAAAACAAAGTAAAGAGTAAGAAGAGGTGGCAGAGTGGCTTGAGGCTGTAATCCTAATGCTTTGGGAAGCCGAGGTGGGAGGATTGCTTGAGGCTAGGAATTCAAGATCAGCCTAAGCAACATTGTGAGACCCCTGTCTCTCCAAAATTTTTTTTAAAAAACAGCTGGGCATGGTGACACATGCTTGTAGTCCTAGCTACCCAGGAGGCTGAGATGGGAAGATCACTTGAGCCCAGGAGTTTCTACTCCAGCCTGGGGTGACAGAGCTTCTTTTTCTGAAAAGGAAGGAGGGAAAATGAAAGGAGAAAGAAGAAAAAGGGAAAAGAACAAGAAGAGATTCTTGAGGGGGAAATTTGTGGTGGACTGGAAGTGAGGAAACCTTGGGTCCTCTGTTTGAAATATTTATTACTTTCATCAAATTACTTTGCCTCCTTTGGCCTCAGGTTTTTTATGGGTCTAATAAAGGGAGACAGGGCTATAATCCTAAAGGAATCTCTCCACTGTTTTCTTCGGAATCACTGAGGATAACGAATTCAAAAATTATTCATTAAGCATCCACCATGAACCATGCACTTATTACTCATTGGGGAGATCTGTTAAATAGATGCGATTTTGTTCTCGGGAAGCTTGTGGTCTTTTGAGCAGATAAAACTATAAATGCAATATGGTTCATATACACGTATGCGCTCCACAAATCACCAAGCCTCACTGAGTGTGTTTTCTTCCTCTCTAAAATGGCAACATGCCTTCTCACGGGTCTGTAAAAAGGTCAAATCTATGGGATGGTACTTTAAAGTATCATGAATCGAGAAATACGAGTTCTTTCATAACCCTTTTTTTTTTTTTTTTTGTGGAGACGGTGTCTGGCTGTGTTGCCCAGGCTGTAGTGCAGTGGTGCTGTCTGGCTCACTGCAACCTCCACCTCCCTGGCTCAAGCCAGCCTCCCACCTCAGCCTCCTGAGTAGCTGGGATTACAGGTGCCCACAACCATGTCCATCTAATTTTTGTATTTTTTGTGGAGATAGGGTTTTGCCATGTTGCCCAGGCTGGTCTTGAACTCCTGAGCTCACAGTTGCCAAATTCAGTAACTTCTTTTTGTTTTGTATCTGCTTTGACTTCTCTACTGCAGCTTCTGTGACGCTCTAATCTCCCAAGTTCTCTGGCTCTTAGACACTGGTGTGTGCCATCTCTGACTTCTCTGTTCTCTGTTTTACACACACACACACACAGACACAGACACATACAGTATGAAGTAAAATGGCAAGTTGTTATTCTGGCCCAGTGTCTCTGTATGTATAACATTTGTGACCCAACCAGAATTATATGTAGCACTGAAAATACTGTATGCAATATAGTGTTTCATTCACTGTCATTCCCATCTCTGTTAATTACAGCATGCATTGTCCAAGTGAACACACATTTCATTGTCTGCTATGCAAGATGCTGTGGTAGGCTTATTGACCAACCTAACGTTTTCACATCTCACATGTAATCTGTGAGTTCTTTGAGGACAATGTTTTACTACTTTTGTTTTTAAGGCTTGGTACAGTGTTTATTATATAGAAGATACTTAGCACAGTTTTTAAAAAATAGAAAAAGGACAGAAACATCCCAGCATGGCGAGCATTACATCTTCACACTATCTTCCTTTTCTAGAAAGTAACAATAGATTTTAAAATATTTTCCATTAGAAAAACAAACTCAGGATGAGCACCCGTGTCACACCTACTGTGGTAGCTGCAATAAAAAAGATAACAAAAATAGGTGTCAACAAGAATGTAGAAAAATTGTTGAATGGTACAGCCACGTTGGAAAACAGTCTGACATCTCCTTAAAGTATTAAACATAAAGTTGTCATATATAACACCCAGCAGTTCCAGTCCTAGATATATGCCCAGTCCTAGATATATGCCCAGGAGAATTGAAAACATGTCCACACAAAAACTCTGAATGTTCATAGTAGCGTCATTCATCACAGTCAGAAAGTGGGGGGAAAAAAAAAAAAAAACAGATCTCCCATCAACTGATGCATAGATAAGTAAAATGTGGATATATCCATACAGTGGAATATTATTTGGAAATAAAAGAAGTAAAGTACTGTTAGATGCTTCAACATGGGTGAACCTTGGAAACATTTTGCTAAGTGAAAGAACCCAGCATGAAAGACCAAATAATGTATGACTCTATTTGTATGGAATGTCCTGAGTAAGCAAATCTGTAGAGATAGAAATAGATTCGTGGCTCTCTAGGCACTAGGGGACAGGGGATGGGGGTGAGGCATGACTACTAATGGATATAAGGTTTCTTTTTGTCAAGATAAAAATGTTTAAAATTACATAGTGGTGATGGTTACACAACTCTATGAATATACTAGTACTATTGAATTATATATGGTAAACGGGCCAGTTTTCTAGTATATGAATTACATCCCAATAAAGATGCTAAAATGCAAAATAATGCACACATTCTCTCTCTGTCACACACACACACACACACACACAATGCAATGTGGCATTTTGGATGGGATCCTGGAACAGAAAGAGAACACTAGTGGGAAAACAAGCGAAATCCAAATAAAGTCTGGAGTTTACTTAATAGTAATGTGCCAGTGTTGGTTTCTTAGTATTGACAACTGTGCCATGGTTATGTAAGATGTTAACGTTGGAGAAACCGGTGAGGAAGGGAGTGGGGATAAACGGGAACTTTCTGTGCTGTCTTTGCAACCTAAAGTTATTTCTACTTTTTATGTATACTGTTTTTTTATCAGCCTGAAGTTACAAAATAAGTTTATCGAGATAAATTTTTTTAAATAAAATAAATATATAACCATTGAAGAAAATTTGGGAAACTTCAGGAAAGTTAAAAGGAATATAAGTTGTCTCTTTGTGGTCATTCAGACATATCCACCCAATTGAAAATAGATTAGGAGATCACACCACAGAAGTGTAACATGTCAAGAGATTTTTGGCTGCAACTGTGTGTAAAATTTTTAATACTATATAGTATATACTAATTGTTAAGAATGTGGTGGATCTGAGATTTTACTGTACTTACAAGCTGGCAAGTTAACTTACATCCTGACACAGTTTCATGGGTGCTGGCTGAAGTCATGGGATTCTAGGGTCAGAGACAGATAAATGTGTTACTCATTGCATAGCCAGCAGCATCAGCATCACCTTCTTGTTGGTTCTCCTTGCTTCCTAAGCCCCATGCAGGCAACATGAAGGGGTCCAGGTTGATGCTGTGTCACAGCTGAGAAATCTAAACCTGAAGAAACCTGAATTTTTATACAGGGGACAGTAAGCCTGTGTGACCTTTGCCCTTGACTGAGACATTATCTTTATTATACTGGACATAAACAAAGCTGCCCTTTGCTTTGGAAGGAATCAATATTTTTATCTTTTAAGGATGTTTGATATGCAAACAGTCTTGAAAAGATAGTCTAGAATAAAAGGGCTATCAGGGCTTTTGCTGACAAGACCTGCAGAAATGCAAGAGGGACATGGAGAATTGTTTCCCAACATGAATATGTTCTCATCACTGTTACTCAGAAATTAGTATATTTACTTAAAGATATTTAACTTTAATTTTGTTCTAGTAGTATGTGTTTATTGTATATAATTTTGTAAAATGTGAAACTCACTTTATGTAACACATGTGCCTAAAATGACAGGAAAAGTATAGAAAGTCTTAGTCGCTTGCATATTCAAGGCAGATAATGTTCAGTTTACTCATTGGCAATGGAATGACATGTGGTGTTGAGAAGGTAATGAAAAGTATTCTAAGAAATATAATTTTTTTTTTGAAACAGAGTCTTGCTCTGTTGCCAGGCCGGAGTGCTGTGGCCCGATCTCGGCTCACTGCAGCCTCTGACTCCCTGGTTCAAGCGATTCTCCTGTCTCAGCCTCCCAAGTAGCTGGGATTACAGGCACATGCCACCACACCCAGATAATTTGTGTATTTTTTTAGTAGAGATGGTTTCACTATGTTGGCCAGGATAGTCTTGAACTCCTGACCTTGTGATCCCCCTGCCTCAGCCTCCTAAAGTGCTGGGATTACAAGCATGAGCCACCGCGCCCAGCAGAAATAGAATTTTAATAGGGTTTTCTAAAATGTTGGCCAAAAACTTGTTGAAGGTCATGGTAGGAGACAGTAATATGGTAATTCGTAGTCGTTCATTTGCAGATTCTTTACTTGTCACTAAAGGATCATCTGAGCTCTTTTATTTCTGTTAACTATCTAAACTTGTTGCTGTGTTCATGCAGCCTCTTATTACAGGAATGATGGTGGGGGGGGTAATTTTTTCCCTTCCAGCTTAAAAGTGTAGTTTTGTATTGCAGTACAGTGGTTCTATTAGCAGATAAACTTATTCACAATAAGTAAAATTTGGCTCATTTCAAATGAAATGCAGTTTGAAATTAAGAGAAAATTCTCTGAATGACTTTTTTTTTTTTTTTTTTAAAGAAAATGTGTTGTTTCAATTCTTTGAAAGATGTGGATAGGGTGTTGGTAAAGTTACAGAATTTGTGGTTACTTCCTTATTGTGCACACCTTAAAGTACATTTCAGAAAAGATATTTTTTAATATGTGTAATCCCAGGGCATCTGCTGAAGATTCAGTTCCATTCAGGAGTACTTTTAAATTTTTGGCATCATTTTGTAACACACCAGAAACTGAAACCGTGATGGCCCCTGGTTCCTGTTGTTTTTCCTCTCTGTAATAGTACAATAGTAAAATAGCTGAACAGAGCAAATGATAAAGTGTTTTGTTTCATGTGGTTCTAGTTTGCCTGGGTTTTTGCAAGCAGTTTAATTCCTTTCATTTGTTTTGTTGTCAAACAGTTATAATTTGACAAAATGTCCTCTAGCTTTCTGCCTTCTGCCACTTAACGTATACAGTAAAACTGTTGATCTTTAACAGCAGAAGAGTTTAATATCTTCTCACTGAAGTGATCAGAAATATATTTTAGAGATTATTGAATAAAAGCAAGGCTTCTGTTTTTGAGCATACAAATATTCACAACTACTTGGTAGTTTGATTAGATATTTCCGCTCATATTATTTAGAATTACATCTGAGTATGTCAGTTTTAATGATTAAAGGGTTATAATGTTAAGGTGCTTGGGAATTGTGAAGACTAAAATTATTTTTATATTTTATGCTTCTGTTTTTGAGAATGTATTTGTTTTCAGGTTTATTCTGGTATAAATTTCCATACAACAAAATTAACCAATATAAGTTTATAGTTTGGTGAGCTTTGACAAATATTTAAATTGTGTAATCACTACCGCATCATAATAGGAACATTTCTGTCAGCTCAGAAGTTCTGTTCTGTATCCCTGTAGTCAGTCCTCTCCTTCAGTCCCTGCTGATCACTAATGTTTTCTTGCTACTCTAGGTTTGCCTTTTCTAAATATTGCATAGACAGAACCATACAATAAGTAGTCTTTTGAGTCTGGCTTTTTTTTTTTTTTTAAACTTACCATAATACTCTTGAGATTCATCCATGTTGTTTGTATCAGCAGTTCATTTCTTCTTACTGTGAGTCTATAGCATTGTATGGATATACTACAATTTTCTTCTCCATTTACCATTTGATGGCAATCTGGACTGTTTCTAATTTGGAGCTCTCATGAATTAAAGTGCTTTAAAAATTCCAGTGCAAGTCTTTGTGTGACAGTAGGTTTTGATTCTTCTTTGGGATGCTATGTTGTATGTAAGTATATGTTTGACATTATAAAAAACTGCTAAACCGCTTTCCCAAAATGGCAATACTATTTTGCATTCTTTCAGCAACAGTTCTGTGTTGTGGTTGCTCCACATCTTTGCCAACATTTGGTATTATCAGTCTCAAATTTTGACTGTTGTAATGGATGCCTGTTGGTATGTCCTTGGGATTTTTTTTTTTTTTGAGGCGGAGTCTCGCTCTGTCGCCCGGGCTGGAGTACTGTGGCCGGATCTCAGCTCACTGCAAGCTCCGCCTGCCGGGTTCACGCCATTCTCCTGCTTCAGCCTCCCGAGTAGCTGGGACTACAGGCGCCTGCCACCTCGCCCGGCTAGTTTTTTGTATTTTTTTAGTAGAGACGGGGTTTCACTGTGTTAGCCAGGATGGTCTCGATCTCCTGACCTCGTGATCCGCCCGTCTCGGCCTCCCAAAGTGCTGGGATTACAGGCTTGAGCCACCGTGCCCGGCCTGTCCTTGGGATTTTAATTTACATTTTCCTGTGAATTAACAAAGTTGGGTATCTTTTTTTTTTTTTTTTGCTTATCTGCCTTTTGTATATCTTTTTAAATGAAATGTTTATTCAAATATTTTACCCATTTAAAAAATCACATTGCTTTGTTATTGCATTGTAAGAGTTTGTTTTGTTTTATTTTTAAATATTCTGGGTAGGAGTTCTTAGCAGATAATTGTTTTATAAATATTTTCCTTCAGTTTTTAGTTTGCCTTTTTGTTTTCCTAACAATGACTTTTGAGGAGTAAAAGTTTTTAAGGTTGACAAAGATTTATTTTTTTTTCGTGTTGTAAAAAATGTAGTATTTAAGAAATCTTTGTGTAACTCAAGGTCCCATAAAAGTGTTTCACTCCATCTTCTTTAGGAGTTTTTTAGTTTTAGGTTGAACATTTAGATATATAATCTATTCTGAGTTCATTTTTATAGGTGGTAAGGTTTGGGGTAAGATTTTAGATCTTGGGGAGTTTTGTTTGTTTGTTTACATATTTGTATCCAGTTGTTATAGCATCATTTGTTCATAAGACTATTTTTTCCTCATTAAAATATCTTGGCATCTTTGTCAAAATCAGTGGGCCATATCTGTGAAGATATGTTTGTGGATTCTCTCTTCTCTGACATTGATTTATATGTCTGCCTTTTAATATCACGCAGGTTTGGTTAGTGCAGCTTTTATAGTAAGTCTTGAAATCATGTAGTGATCAATTTGAGGACAATTAACAACTATTGAGTCTTCTGATCTGTAAACATGGTATGTCTGTATTTATTTAAGTCTGCTTTAATTTTTTCTCAGTAGTGTTTTATAAAGGTTTCAGAGTATGAGTCTTACTCATATTTTCTTAAAATTATCCCTAATTATTTTGTATTTATTGAGGCTTTTGTAAATGGTATTGCTTTTACTTTTAATTTCAATTTCTAATTGCTCTTTGCTAGTATAAAGATCTAGCATTGCTTTTTTTAATGTTGCTTTGTGTCTGGCAACTTCGCTTTTATTAATACATTATTTATTCCAGTATTTTTATAGATTCCTTAGCATTTTCTGCATAGGCAGTCACGCCATTTGTCAATAAACCAAGTTTGACTTCTTCCTTTCCAATGGTATGCGTTTTCTTTCTTTTTCTGCTTTACTGCACTGGCTAGGACCTCCAGAATATTGTTGAATAAAAGTGATGAGAATGGATATCTTTGGTTACTGATCTCAGAATGAAAGCATTTAGTCTTTCACCAATAAATATAATGTTAACCATAGGTTTTTTATAGATGCCTTTGTCAGTTTGAGTAATTTCCTTTCTCTTCCTAGTGTTCTGAGAGTTTTTATCATGAATAGATGTTGAATTTTGCTGATTTTTTTTTTTTTCCTTTGAGACAGATTCTTGCTTTGTTGCCCAGACTGGTGTTCAGTGGCACAATCACGGCTCACTGCAACCTCTGCCTCTTGGGTTCCAGTGATTCTCATGCCTCAGGCTCCCTAGTAGCTGGGATTACAGAGACCCACCACCGCACCTGGCTAATTTTTGTATTTTTAGTAGAGACGTGGTTTCACCATGTTGGCCAGGCTAATCTTGAACTCCTGACCTGAAGTGATCCGCCTGCCTCGGCCTCCCAAAGTGCTGGGATTACAGGCTTGAGCTACCGCTCCCGGCCCCAGATTCTTTCGATCTAATGATGATCATTAGTTCATGAGTTTTTTGGTCTGTTAATAAACTGATTTTTCAAGTGCCAAACCAACCTTACATTCCTGGGATATTGCTGGATTCCATTAACCTAAAATTTTGTTAAGGTTTTTTGCATCTATATTCCTAAGGAATATTGATCTGTAGTTTTCTTTTATCTCTCTGGTTTTGATTTCAGAGTAATGCTAGGCTCATAAAATGAGCTGCATTGTAAATACTTTTCTTGTGTTTTCTGTAAGAGCTTGTGTAGAGTTGACATTTCTTTCTTAAATGTTTGGTGGCATTCACCACTGAAGTCATCTAGGCCTGAAGTTTTCCTTGTAATAAAGTTTTAAACTATGGATTCAATTGCTTTAATAGAATAAGGCTGTTTAGATTAGCTGTGTTTTCTTGAGTGAATTTTGATAGTTTGTATAGTGTCATGGAATGCTACTATTTCATCCAACTTGATGAATTTATTACAGTAATGTTTTTAATATTTCTTTATTTTTTCAATATCTATAGGATCTGTAATGGTGTCGCTCTGTAATTCCTGATTTCTATCATTTGTAGCTTTTCTTTTTTGATTAGCCTCGCCAGAGTTGTATTGATATTATTGACCCTTTTAAGGAACCAGCTTTTGGTTTCGTTGATTTTATTGTTCTTCTGTTTTCTATTTCATTGATTTCTGTTATTTTCTTTATCCTGCTTGCTTTGGGTTAATTTACTCCTCTTTTTCTAGTTTCGTAAGGTAGAAGTTTAGATCACTGATTTGAAACCTTGTGTTCTAATATAGGCATGTAGTGTTATAAATATTGCTGTTAGCACTGCTTTAGTTCTATCCACAAATTTTTATATGTGGTGTTTTAATTTTTATTCAATTCAGAATATTTTCTTATTTTTCTTAATATACTTTGATTCATTGGGTTATTTAGAAGTGTTTATTTATTTATTTATTTTTTATTTTTTTATCTCTGTCGCCCAGACTGGAGTGCAGTGGCGTAATCTCCACTCACTGCAAGCTCTGCCTCCAGGGTTCATGCCGTTCTCCTGCCTCAGCCTCCTGAATAGCTGGGACTACAGGCGCCCGCCACCATGCACAGCTAATTTTTTATATATATTTTTAGTAGAGACTGGATTTCACCATGTTAGCCAGGATGGTCTCGGTATCCTGACCTTGTGATCCACCTGTCTTGGCCTCCCAAAGTGCTGGGATTACAGGCGTGAATCACCACGCCCAGCCTATTTAGAAATTTTTTAAATTTTTTTCAAATATTTGAGTTTTTTCTAATCTTTTGTTTTAGATTTCTGATTTAATACTGTTTTGATCACCGAGCATACTTTTTATTTTAATTTTCTTATATTTGAGACTTGTTTTGTGCTACAGAATATGTTTGTTTTATTTGAGGTTTGTTTTATGCGATAAAATATGAACATTCCAAGTGCACTTGAGAAGAATGTGTCTTATGCTGTTATTGGATGGAGTATTCTATATTGTGTTAGGTCAAATTGGTTGAGGTTTTTCAGGTTTTCTCTATCTTGCTGATTTTGTTTCTATTTGTTTTATCAATAAACTAAGAGAGGAGTATTGAAATCTTCAATGGTAATTTTAAAATTTTAAAATTTAATCAAAGTAGAGAATTGTAATGTTAAGATGGTTGGGAGGTATAAAGGCTATATTTAAATTTTTTTTTAATTTATGGGGAGGGGGGAAGTTTTTGCTTTTTAGAATAATACAGACTTGGCATTCCAGTACCAGTCCTGCTATTTATTACTTCAGCTACCCCTCTGAGCCTTTTTTTTTTTTTTGAGACGGCGTCTTGCTCTGTCACCCAGGGTGGAGTGCAGTGATGCGACTCTCACTGCAACATCTGCCTCCCGGGTTTAAGCAATTCTTGTGCCTCAGCCTCCTGAGTAGCTGGGATTATAATAGACATGTACCACCACCATGCGTAGGTAATTTTTGTGTTTTAGTAGAGATGGGGTTTCGCCATGTTGGCCAGACTTGTCTTGAACTCCTGGCCTCAAGCAATCTACCTCAGCCTCCCAAAGTGTTGAGATTAGAGGCATGAGCCACACCAAATATGTGTTTTAATATTTAGTCAATTTCATATGTTAACTTTTTTATTTTACCCTTAGCCTACACTATGGCCTTCATCTTTGTGTATCTTTCCCTCTTACTTTTGTATGCCTAATTTTTATTGACAATGACAACCTCTTTAGAGCCTTGAGTATAGATTGCTGTGGTTATAGTGTGAAAAAAAATTTTTTTTCCCTTGACATAAGTTTGCTCACCCTGTATTAAATAAAAAGATAGGAATGTTAGTACAGTTGACATAATTTTGGCACCTATAAAATTATCTCACGTTACTTCAGTGACTGAAACACAGTGTTTTCCTTTTCTTCAGATAAACCGAGAAAACTGGTGCACAATAGAGCCATGCCCTGATGCAGCATCTCTTTTGGCTTCCAAGCAGAGCCCAGGTAAGCTCATTCATTTTCTGGAGCTGCAGGCCCACTCTAACAGATCGTTTTATTTGGAGATCTGCCCTTCCTTAGCATATTATACAGTGCATCAGAGGAAGGGATATATGTGATTTGGCTTTGTAGGCATTTTGTCTTACAGTTGAAGATGAGCACATGTAATTACCTGGATTTTATTTTGCTGGTAACAGACATCATAGGTGGCTTTATGATTCATTCATTTGTGAAGGCATCTGTGCTGTGCATATACATATGACATAGGTTTTTTAATCTGGCAAAAGTATAAATCTACTGTTAAGAACCATACCTGAGGTTCTCAATTTTGACTGCACATTGGAATTATCTGGCTGAGCAAGCTTTAAAAATATACACATGCCTGGGTCCTACCTCCAGATACTCTGATTTAGTTGGGTGGGGTGTGGCCTAGATATCAAAATCTTTATAAGCTCCTTTGGTTACCCTACTGTGTACCCAAGGTTGAGAACCATTACACTTTGGACGCATGGTCAGGAATTAAGTCTTTCCTGAAGTATCTTTGAGTTATTCTAACAACACTTGAGGGTACAGTGCTCTTAAGACCTTGTTAATGACACAGCACATGGCTTCTGGTTAGTTAGGATTTCCAACTTTTAAACCAGGTCCAGCTTCTAACTCTGTGTGACGTAAAGTATGTTCCCTAATGTCTGTGTGCTACATTGTCTCCCTCCCATCTGTGAAGTATTAGTAGCTTGTCTCATTTTGAGGGTGTAGTACGGATGACATGATGAGTAATCCCTGTGCCTGTTCCTATGGCTGCTAAGTGTATACTAGTAATTTGCATTCTGAGTTTTTTTAGTCTGTTTTACCCAACAAGCCTCTGTTTGCCTTCCCAATTTTTACTGCCCAGCTTTAAAAATTACCTAGTCTTCATTTGCAGGTCTTTTAGAAATAGTTTACGTGTAGATACCCTCCAGTAGTGTTAAATTTAAAAACAAATTGTTTTGAATCCTCTAACTCCAGAGCAGTTTCCTATTGATTCTCAACTCTCTGACTTTACTACAAAGGAAATAATTGAAAACAAATATGAAAAGTGTTTTTCTCTATTTTTGTCTCATTTTTTGAGAGTAGTTAAGGATATTATGCTATAGTCGTGTTCAGGGTCCAAGTTTTACAAGAGTGGCCCCGTTCACAGATTTAGCTGACACTTCCTCCTTGTAGCCTCCTAGAACCTTCTACTTAAATGTGTACCACTTACTACTGTGTTTTGGTTCCTTAAACTGTTTGGGGCTTTTTCTAAAAGTGTAGTTACAACCACCCAAGAGTGAAACTTTCTGCCAAGTAAAGGTTAAATGAGGTTGCTCACAGTTTGAATATTCATAGGAAGGAAAGATCTCCATACATCATAGTTTAATTTCTATATTTAGAGAAATGATTTTTGAACCCCTGGACATTTCCCCAGGACACAGTTTTGAATTCAGTAGACCTACTGTACATGCTAACCCCGAGCATAAGCAATTTAGTCTTTTTAAAGTAATTATTTTAAAATCTCAATTTAACAAAGTTGCAGATCAGAATTATGCCACTGAGCTTCAGACCTGAGATTTTGATTTTAGGCATAGTGTTTTTGTGAATCCCAGGTACTTTGTTTTGCAGGTTTCTCTATTTTACTTCATAAACACTTCCTCAAGAGAGCAATAGCATTAGACCAAATAAGATACTGTCTTTTGGCCGGGCGAGGTGGCTCATGCCTGTAATCCCAAAACTTGGGGAGGCTGAGGCGGGCAGATCACAAGATCAGGAGTTCGAGACCAGCCTGGCCACTATGGCGAAACCCCTGTCTCTACTAAAAATACAAAAATTAGCCGGGTGTGGTGGCACACGCCTGTAGCCCCAGCTACTCAGGAGGCTGAGGCAGAAGAATCACTTGAACCCAGGAGGCGGAGGTTGCAGTGAGCCAAATCCAGCCTGGGCGACAGAGCGAGACTCTTGTCTCAAATAAATAAATAAATAACAGAGTTTTTTTGTTTTTGTTTTTGTTTTTTGTTTTTTTTTTTGGTTTTTTTTTGGAGACCGGTTTTTTTGTTTTTTGTTTTTCCTGTTGCCCAGGCTGGAGTGCAGTGGCACGGTCTCGGCCCACTGCAAGCTCTGCCTCCTGGGTTCACACCATTCTCTTGCCTTAGCCTCCCAAGTAGCTGGGACTACAGGTGCCCACCACCACACCCAGCTAATTTTTTTGTATTTTTAGTAGAGACGGGGTTTCACTGTGTTAGCCAGGATGGTCTAAATCTCCTGACCTCGTGATCCATCCGCCTCATCCTCCCAAAGTTCTGGGATTACAGGCATGAGCAACCGCACCTAGCCAAGATACTACTGTCTTTTAAAATCACTTTGTATACTCTTTAATAATGGACAAATTACAAGATAGAATTATGATTAGGATGACATAACAGAGCCCACAGGATGTCAGCAGTGTGTTTTCCTGCCCTTCCCCAATAACAGTTTGTTGGCATATATGTCGTTTTAAACCCAAATGACTAGATAACACCTTTTAAAAAGTTTGTATTCTAAAAAGCTAATAGCTCCGTACACAAAAATTATAGACAGATTTACATATGGGTCATAAAATGGGACTGGCCCTGCCTGTGCCCATCTTTAAGGTACTGTCATCTGGATACTTACTGAATCATACATTAAATGTTAATGAAGCCTTAACTTCATTAGACACATACATATATCACACACCTGCTATGTGGTGGAAACCAGAGTTCTGGTTACTCTATGTATAAATTATTCCTGTCACTATGACTCCTTTAGGGAAGTACGATCATCTCTTGTCACTGTTATGGAAATGGCAACTGAGAGGGGTGAAATTACTTCTTGCCTGGAATTTTTCTTCTATTAAGTAGTCAGACCTAGATTTAAGCCTGATGAATCTAACTCGAAAACCAGAGATCTTTACTCTTGTTTACACTTAGATATGCTGCTCCCCTTTATTCAGTAGGAAGGGAACATATAGAAGGAAAGAAAAGATTTTATTAATATTGAAAACTTACCAATACATGTGACACAGGGTGTAGATTAGCTCTGCCTTTAGGGATTCCCCCCACCTCCCCCTGCCCCGTGACGTTGGGGGGTTATAATGGTTTATGGTCCCTCTCTCTCCATCTTGGTCCTTTCTGTACTTTTCTCTCTTCCCTTCCTCAACAATCAGCTTTATCTCACAGAGTAGACTCTCATCCCAAACTTGGTTTGTTATCCCTTGTAGTGCTGGCTTGAATTTATTTTCTGGGTGAAGTATTCCTACCAGGGCTGAATCTGGATCTTCCCTGTGAATTTTCCATTCGAATATCATGAGCTAGTTTGTTTTCCAGTCTGGAATTTGGACGTGGTCTGTTAGAGGGCCAGCTGGACAGCGAGCAGCTCAGTGTAGTTGCTGTGACAGCCCTTTCTTTTCTTGGCCAGCCCCCCTATTTTTCCCTCAACCACGGAAAGGCATTTTTTTATTTTTTCAAGCAGGGAAAGGAGAAGGAGTAGATCACACCCACCAACTCCTCTTAGGTTACTACATACTCTAGGAAATGTGAAAAAAATTCTCCAGAATACCCATAGTTTCCAGTCGGCTAAAGGCAGGGCTGTTCCCATTGAACTAACACTCTCGGAAATAGTTTGAACCAAGACTGAAACAGACTAAGGTGATTTTTTTTAACTGAAAGATTTTCAGATTCATCCATGAGCCCTGTCTCACTTCCGATGGCATTTTTTGGTGTAATTCTTCATTGAAATTGTCTTCTAATAATGTTTATTTCTGCCACAAGACAGTAAACTGCCTTCCCCCCAACCCTAAACATTTCTTTTTATTTGGATACTCTCCAGTATTTAGCCAGATGCTTAACTAGTAGAAAAAATAATTTGATTGACTAGCGATTTATGACCTATAGCAATGCAGTGCATCCTTGACCCTTGCTGTAAGCTACCAGGGCAGATAATTCAGTGATTATCACTAATTAATTGTTCATTAGAACAGCTGTTTCTTCCCAGTTTCAACACACAGAGACAACATAATTATCTAAGTATGGAATCTAATAATCAAAGGAGACACTGGAAGTTATCTAGTCCAGCCCTCACTTCCCTCTCTCTGCAGATACCTTTTCTGTAATATCTTGACATAGTCATTCTCTGTTCCAAAACCCTTCTGGTAAAGTGATAGTCACTACTTTATGGGGCACCCAACCTATTGCCAAGAAGCCCCGTTTTAGTGAAGCTCTGTAGCTCACACTCACTGGTCTTTGTTCTGCCCCTGAAACAGCACAGAGGGAATCTGTGACCGTCTTTAGGCACATTTTCTTCAAGCTCCTCAGTAAGCTGAATGTATCTCAGATGCTTTGACTGTCGTGACCCCATTACTACGTACACATTTTTGATTATCAGTGTTCTACTTTAGATATTATTTAGGAACAAGTACAATCCCAAAGGTGTGGTCTGGATGGCACATAGTGACAGGACTGTTCCCGTTTTGGATGCCAGTGTACTATTTACTAATAGAGACTAAAACTGTTAGTGTTTCTTTGGTTTTGTCATCACTTTGTACTATCAGTTCCTCTTGAATTTGCTTCCCCCAAAACCTCCAAGTAGAGTTCTCTTTAACTCCTAGATAGCCAGGTTTCCTGCCCTGTCCCTCATCACTTAGTGTCACCTACAAATTTGATAAAGCATGCCTACCTGGTTGTCCAAATAACACATTAACTTGCTTACAAAAACAGAGATGCATGACTTCTATCTTTTTTTTTTTTTCTGAAATGAAGTCGCTCTGTGTCACCTAGGCTGGAGTGCAGTGGCGCGATCTTGGCTCACTGCAGCCTCCGCCTCCCAGGTTCAAGCGATTCTCCTGCCTCAGCCTCCCAAGTAGCTGGGATTGCAGGCACCTGCCACCAAGCCTGGCTAATTTTTTGTATTTTTAGTAGAGATGGGGTTTCACCATGTTGGCCAGGCTGTTCTCAAACTCCTGGCCTCAGGTGCTCCTCCTGCCTCAGCCTCCCAAGGCGCTGGAATTACAGGCTTGAGCCACCATGCCTGGCCATGACTTTTATCTTTAGAACTTCTTAGGGCCAGGCCCAGTGGCTCACACCGGTAATCCCAGCACTTTGGGAGGCTGAGGCAGGTGGATCACAAAGTCAGGAGATGGAGACCATCCTGGCTAACACGGTGAAACCTCATTTCTACTAAAAATACAAAAAAAAAAAAAAAATTAGCCAGGCATGGTGGCACATGCTTGTAGTCCCAGCTACTCAAGAGGCTGAAGCAGGAGAATCGCTTGAACCCGGGGGGCGGAGGTTGCAAAAACTTCTTGAAGGAAGCTCATATCCACTCAGTAATGGACTTGGGTTCTTGGTTTCACCATCTACAAATCCCTTTAACCGTATAGTACCCAGTCACATGTCACTTTTGTGTACAAAGTTAATAGCCTGGGCAACATGCCAAAACCCCATCTTTACAAAAAATAAACCGGGCTTGGTGGCATGTGCCTGCAGTCCCAGCTACTTGGGAGGGTAAGGTGTGAGGATTGCCTGAGCCCAGGAGGCGGAGGTTGAAGTGAGCTGAGATCATGCCACTGCACTACAGGCTGGGCAACAGAACGAAAACCTATCTCAAAATAAACAACACAAAACAAAAAAGCAAAGTTAATAAGAGAGAATATCTTGCTTATTTCAAGCTACTAAGTTTTTAGGCTCCCTCCATATACCAAGGTAATATTTCTGTCACAGACCCCTCCCTCTGGCTTGCCAGGGTCCCTGTTCTAGTTATTGAACTGAAAACAGATTCTAAATGATATATTTTTCCACTTTGGCACATTATGCCCCCAATTTAAGAGCTATTTATGGTAAGAAAAGTTAAATTATATTTCTGTTATTACTCAGTAGAACCTGTAAGTTTAAAACAAACCGCATCACATAGTTGCTAGTAAAGGACTTTGGATTTTGAAGACAAAAGAAAAAAAATTCCCTAACTACTACGAGGAAAACATTATCGTCCAGGTATCTAAATAGAAGTAGAATATGCTTCTAAATCATCCTTTTATCTTTCTGTACCTAATATAAACATGGTAGACGCATGATTGTCCTGTAGGAGCTATATCAACCTAGAATTGGAGTAGCAGAACTACTAATTAGACTGTGTCCTTTATAGCTTCTTGATATTGAAAAAAAGAAATAAACAAGAAGGAAAGGAAAAGAAAAGACAGAGAGAGATTTAAAAGACTGGTTGCTGGGGTGAAAAGGAAGTGGTTCTTTTTGTTTTTTGTTTTATTTTCAATATTGGTGAATAAATTTTCTTTTTCAGAATGTGAGAACTTCCTGGATGTTAGACTGGGCAGAGAGTGTACCTCAAAACAAGGTGTACTTAAAAGAGAATCTGGGAGTGATTCTGACCTCTTTCATTCACCCAGTGATGACATGGACAGCATCGTCTTCCCAAAGGTATTGTGTGAACCTTCCTCTCATTTTTGTCCCATGGCTTTCGTGTTCCTATTTGGGTTTCCCAAACTCTTTTCCACTTTTTTCCCCTCTTGTGCTCATTGTCTTCCCAAGACATGTTGTTTCCCTAAATATGTAACTCCTGCTAGTAAGTTGTGATCCAGCTAGCCTTGTAGGGCCTCACTCACTCTGAGAGGCGTGTAAATGTTCTCTTGGAGAAGGAAACACCAGATTACCAGGGTTTAGAAAAAGGCATTGGGCTGGGCATGGTGGCTCATGACTGTAATCCCAACACTTTAGGAGGCTGAGGTGGGTGGACCCCATGAGGTCAGGAGTTCGAGACCAGCCTGGCCAACATGGTGAAACCCCGTCTCTACTAAAAATATAAAAATTAGCTGGAGGTGTTCACTTGAACCCAGGATCCGGAAGTTGCAGTAAGTCAAGTTCGCGCCACTGAACTCCAACCTGGGCAGCAGAACGAGACTCTGTCTCCAAAAACAAAAAAAAAAAAGGAAAGAAAAAAGCGTTGGCCAAAGTGATTTAATGTGAAATTGTGGCTAGTTAAATGCAGATTTTGAAGCTCACATAGGAGTCAAAAGAAATGGAAGTTCCTTTAGAATTAATTAAGTCAGATGATAGTAAACACTTCTCAGTGGGCAGCAAGGACCGCAGCTCAGACTATATGATGTCATATGTATAAACCAGCTGTAGAGTCATTTCTGGTTAATGTGTTTAGGCCTGAAGCTTCCTGTTGAGTGTGGTCATACCACTTATCGTCATCTAGCCTGCTTAATTGGAACTTTCTAGATCTCTGCGATGGAGCCCTTCCACATGAATCAGCTCACGTTTGCATATAATTTGAGACTGTCTAAGGGAGGTGGGGAATGGGGGCAGTTTGCTTTCTTTTGCTTATGTTTGTTTCTAGTTGCAGCAAGTTCTCTTTTGTTCCTCTGAGAAGAATAGAGGGCTTTCCCACAGCAGAGATGGCAAATGCTACTCATTTATATGCCACAAGTGGTTTTCTTAATGGTAAGGAGGTGAAGAGGCAGAAACACTGTTGCATCTACCAAGGCGGTTCCTTCTAGTTTTATAATGAGCTCGGAGAAGTGGTGAGGGCAATTGTGTTAGTGGGTGATTAAGTTGTCCAAGATGGTGAATGATGCTGTGTAGAAGTTACAAGAATAGGCCAGGTGTGGTGGCTCATGCATGTAATCCCAGCACTTTGGGAGGCCACGGTGGATCACTTGAGGTCAGGAGTTCGAGACCAGTCTGGAAATGGTGAAAACCCATCTCTACTAAACATATAAAAAAAATTAGCTGGGCATGGTGGCGTGTGCCTGTAATCTCAGCTACTTGGGAGGCTGAGGCAGGAGGATTGCTTGAACCCAGGAGGTGGAGGCTGAAGCGAGCCGAGATTGCACCACTGCACTCCAACCTGGGCAACAGGACTGAAACTCTGTCTCAAAAATAAAAATAAAATAACAGAAGTTACAAGAATAGAGACCTAAAGATTTGGGAATCAGGAGCATATCAATGCCTCTGTGAATGTACCCTGTGTACCTTCCTTTCATTTTTGGCCTTCCCTAAGGCCAAAATGAGCCACCACACCTGGCCTATTCTTGTAACTTCTACACAGCATTTTTATCTTGAGCACATTGTCTTCCCAAGTTCCTTGGAAAGACTTATTTAATATGATGCAACCTTAAGGATTTCTATCATTGTTACTCATAGTGACTTGACAAAAAATTCTATGAAGTAAAAACTCCACATTTAGAAGATCTGCCTTTCTCTTTTTACTTAGGAAAAGAGAAATCAATAGTTTTATTTTATTTTATATTTTATTTTATTTTATAATATCAGAGTTTAGGTAATTTCCACTGTGACTTTGAGGTTTTAATTGTAAGGAATTCTATTCCCCGCAAGGGGAATACCATTCTGAAGATATGTGTCGCTAAAAACATACTGAGATAAACAGATTAGGTAGTATCTCTAAGTTCCAGCTTTAAAATGGGATCATTGATAATCACTGAAACTAGGTCATGGATATACAGATATTTGTTAAACATTTATATATGTTTGAAAATTTTAATGAGGCCGGGCGCGGTGGCTCAAGCCTGTAATCCCAGCACTTTGGGAGGCCGAGGCGGGCGGATCACGAGGTCAGGAGATCGAGACCATTCTGGCTAACATGGTGAAACCCCGTCTCTACTAAAAATACAAAAAAATTAGCTGGGCGTGGTGGCGGGCGCCTGTAATCCCAGCTACTCGGAGGCTGAGGCGGAAGAATGGCATGAACCCAGGAGGCAGAGCTTGCAGTGAGCCGAGATTGCGCCACTGCACTCCAGCCTGGGCGACACAGCGAGACTCCGTCTCAAAAAAAAAAAGAAAAAATTTTAATGTAAAAAGTTTTTTAAAAAAACTGTAGTGTCTTCATTAAGAAATACTTGCTTGCAACCTCCTAGGTACATGACAGCTTGCACCTGAATATTACCATCTCTGCAGACTCAGAGTTACTTCTGGTCACTTAACTGAATGGTTTTCCTAGCTGAGGATAATTAGAATTTTCTATATTTCTCCTTCTTAGTTTCCCAGAAACCATTTACGAAATTGCTCATATAAATGACCTGTGCTAGATTTGGGAGTTTTTTTTTTTTTCCAAGAATACTAGACAGACATAATTTTTTAAAGTTGAAGGAGGCCAGGCATGGAGGATCTTAGCATTTAGGGAGGCTAAGGCAGGAGGATCACTTGAGTCAAGGAGTTTGAGATCAGCCTGAGCCAACATAATGGGACTTGTCTCTACAAAAAATACAAAAATTAGCCGGACATGGTGGTGCACACCTGTGGTCCCAGCTATTCGGGAGACTGAGGTGGGAGGATCACTTAAGTCCAGGAGGTTAAGGCTGCAGTGAGCCATGATGGCGCCACTACATTCCAGTCTGGGCGACAGAGCAAGACCCTGTCTCAAAAAATAAATAAGTAAATAACACCTACATTTTATACCAGACTACTTAGGGAAAACCAGAAACGGCAGGTTCACCTTCACCTCTTCATGCGTGCTCGAGAATGTCTAAATGGCCTGAGAAGAGATGGGGAGGATTTTTCTCTTAGTGTTTTTGCTCTACCAAAGTAGCCTGTGACCAGGAGAGGTTTTGCAATAAATGTTTGCTCTAGCATTAATGAAACCAAGGGCTGACTTACAAAAAGGAGAGAGATAAACTAATATTGACAGGATACTTACTGTACAGTAGGTACTGAACTAAATTTTTTAAATATTTGATCTCAGTTTGTTGCCCATCAACCCTGATGAGTAGGTGGTTTTATGCTCTTGAGGAAGTAGAGGCACTGATGGGTAAAGAAATGTATCTAAAATTATTTAGTGGGTGAGCAGCCAGCTTGAGGTTTGCATCTAGGCCTGACTCTAAAATCCATTCATTTTTTTATTCTCAACCTCTCCAAACCTGCTCTAATAGCCAGTGATTAAAAGTGTGGCACTGGCAGATAGGCCATCAGCTGCTTCCTTAAAAGTTGTCCTCAGTGGTCATCCGCAGAGGGTGCTATGCAAAATATCAAAATGTTTTGCAGTTTGTTCCCAGGTTCTAACCCTCTTCTCCTTCTCTAAAAAATAATCTGTAGGCAAGAGATTGCAACATCTTTTTCTGTGAACCATGAGTGGTACATGAGGTCACTTCCTTCAGCCATTTGTGTGGCTCTGGCCTCACAGAGGTCTTTAATAGCCCATAATGTTTGTTGTGACCTTTTCACCTTAACCCTGTCTTTCCATTCAGTATGCCTCCTGGTAAATGACTTTTTAGTGAGTGTTATGAGCTTCATGTTTATTCTCATGAATATGTATGAGTTCCTAATGTCTTTAATCAACAGCATAAAATTTAGATTTTGTTTTTAAAGTGAAAAGAAATCCTAGGATTCTTTTTGGCACTAGTACGATTATACAATAT
>NW_012118733.1:464643-464944 GCF_000951035.1 Colobus angolensis palliatus
TGCCACCGTACTCCAGCCTGGGCGACAGAGTGATACTCCATCTCAAAAAAAAAAAGAAAGAAAAAAGAAAACTACAATTGCCTATGCACAAGTGCTGAAATTATTACAAATTTAAAACTGTGAACCAGTGGTAACGCTTGTAATCAGGTACTTTTCTTAAAATATTGAACATAAATGGATTAAGTGGTTGGCGTGTGTTAGGTGTTTAAAATGTGAACTGTTCTTTTCCAAGGTCCATAGTAGAGTGCCTTGTGTATTATTATAAATAATAATAATAAATATTGGGAATAAATGGAGATTA
>NW_012118733.1:465499-481363 GCF_000951035.1 Colobus angolensis palliatus
AAAAAAAAAAAAAAAAAAGAAAAAAAAAGAAAATATTGAAGCATATAGAACACTTGGAGAATTGTACAGTGAACACCCATATACCCACTACTTAGATCCTACAATTAACTTTTAATTGTATTTGCTCTATTATGTAACTATATATCTGTCCATCCTTCTGTCCACCCACTTTGCCTAAATTCTTTGAGGTAAGTTACAGATATCAATATACTTCACCTCTGAACACTTAGAATTCAATATTTGTTTATAGGCTGATTGGGTTTTTTGGTAAAATTTATATACAGTGAAATGTACA
This sequence comes from Colobus angolensis palliatus, assembly GCF_000951035.1. Classification (NCBI taxonomy): domain Eukaryota; kingdom Metazoa; phylum Chordata; class Mammalia; order Primates; family Cercopithecidae; genus Colobus; species Colobus angolensis. The sequence continues at coordinate 465,795 of NW_012118733.1, forward strand.
ATCTTGAGGGTACCAGTCAGTGACTTTTAAAAAAAACTTTAATGACCACTTCACGAATGTGTGCATCATCCTTGCACAGAGGCCATGGTAATCTTCTGTGCATCATCCCAATTTAGCATATGTGCTATCAACGTGAGCACCCATCGGTGACTTTTGATAGAAGCCTTCATTCACCTTTGTACCCAGCCTGCAACAGGATACAGACTATAAGCATTGCTTTGGAGTTGCCTCATGTCTTTTCTCAGTCAGTCTCCATTCACACCCTCTCAAGGCAACAGCTTTCTTAATTGTTTTCCCACCGCAGATTAGTTTTCTCTGTTTCAGAACTTCGTATAAATGGAATCTAAATAATGTCATTTCTCTTGAGTAAATACCTAGAATTCAAATTGTTAGATTATATGGTAGGTATAGGTTTAATTTGCTACAAAACAGATCTTTTCCCAAGTGGTTGTACCATTTTACATTTTCACCAGTGATGTTTTGTTTTCCTTTTTCAAGTAATAACCACCAATTCATAGTAAGAGCTGCATAGTGCAGTAAAAATACTGAGTATAAGAATATTATGCTGTGTGAACTTTATTCTTACCAGATGCACAAGACTGTAGAAATCATGTAGTTTCAGTGAGATCAGAGTTAAAAGCACATATTAGGAAGAAAGGCTTTGTGTTGAGAATATATTCTAGACAGAGCTCTTTGTTTTTAAAATATGTATAAATAGGCCACCAAAGATTTTCCCACCTTGTTTTAATGAGTCTCAAAAGGGTAGATGGTTGCTTTATAAACTTCAGATTGGTAAAGTGCCAGAGAGATAGCAGACTTTTTTTTTCAAGGCAAAATCCTTCCAAGATTAGATGCCAGTGAGGAAGCACCTATACAACTGTCTGTGAGTTATTTCCAGACTGAGAAGAGCTAACTTGTAAGAAGGCTGTATGACAAATTAATAAATGGAAACTTGAACTCAACATTTTTGTTTGCTTTGAAGCCTTTCTTGTGTGTTTTAGAGCAGGCTGTTTACACATTTTGCTTTATTGATGTTTATTCTGTTTGTCCCTTGATATTATTTTGAGAATTAGACATTTAGGCAGCTGAGGGTGAGTATGTTAGCTTCCTAGGGCTGCTGTAACAAATTACTGGAAGTGGGGTGGCTCTAAACAACAGGAACTTACTTGGTCCCAGTTCTGAAGGCTGGAGATCCTAATCACTGTGTCAGTGGGGCTGCTTTCTTTCTGTAGGCTCTGAGAGAAAATGGCCTCTCTCCTAGTCTCTGGTGCTTGTTCACAGTCCTTGGTGTTCCTTGGGTTGTAGATGCTGCCCTCTAATCTCTTCCTCTGTCTTCACGTGGTATTCTCTCCTGTGTGTCTTTTTGTGTCTCTTCTCCTCTTGCAAGGACACCATTCATATTGGATCTGGGGACATTTTGGATCTACCCTACTCCAGTATAACCTCATCTTAACTAATTACATCTGCAAAGACCCTCTTTCCAAATAAGGTCACATTCTGAGAAGGACATGTATCTGAGGAGGACACTATTCAACCCAGTACAGTGAGAAAGCCGAGACATTCACAAGACCATTTACATTGTCCTTGTCCATGGAGAGTTGCTTCGTGAATAGGACCCCCTTAGGAAGCCCCCGAGTCCCTCACTCACTTAAAAAGCATAGTCAGTTATTTCGTTTTAAAATAATACCTACCACAATTTAGAATTTACTTGGTGAACCATAGTTTTATTTTACAGAGTGACCCAGTGAAGGGACTTTTCTAATACTGACTTTGATGTCTTGTTCTTACAGGATTTTAAAAAGATGATTGAGATACCAGAATAGGGCAGTTTGAGTTGAAAGCAGCCTGGGTTCAAATCTTGACTCTGCTGCTCATGCCTGAGTCCATTGGAAAATCTGGGCCTCAGTTTGATCTGTCTGGTGATCCCCATGCATCTTCTCTCTCATTCACATCTCATACATTACTTAAACAATCTAGGAAACTGGATTCCACAGAACTGGAAAAAGAAAGCCTTCTTATTAGCTTGTGAGATCAAGCCCAAAAGGTAGAAAGGGTGCTTTTAGAAGGTAGTGTGCTTTTGAACTATTACGTCAAACCTTTAAAAAAGAGTCTCCTTATAGTATAGAGCTTGTTTTCTATTCCAAAGCCAAAAGATTTTCATAATTTTTTTCTCTTTCTTGAAGAACCGTAAGTTTTTTTTACCCTTAATTAAAATATTGAGTAGGCTAATTAGGAAAATATTGTGAGAAAAGGAAAAAGAATTACAAAATGCCCTTCCCTGTTCCCTGCCCCCATCCCATAAGAGTGCGAAATAGCTATTAAGATAGTGCCCACATCATAAGTATGATCAAGCATCTCTTAGACACTTCTTTTGGTCTTTTGAGTACCATGAAGCTCATCTTTCCCTCACCCATCAAATTCTGTGTTCTGGTGTCTCCCTCCCTTGCTCCCTTTCGGGTTCAAGGGATTTTCCTGCCTCAGTCTCCCCAGTAGCTGGGATTACAGGCGTGAGCCACCGTGCCTGGCCACTGGTATGTTTTGACAAGTGGAAAATGTCAGGCTACTAGAACAAAGTTACACAGAACCTGTTAGGCAGAGGTTAGCTAGGAAAGAGCATCATCACTTTATCAAAGACCTCATTGCTAGGACTGATTATTTAATGTATGATTTGGCCTCATAACACTCAGCCAGTTCTCAGTGAAATGAGAAAAATGTATAGCTTTCTTCCATTTAGATATTTGTAAAAGTACTTAGGCATTTGTGGCAAACTTTAGGAGGGGTCATAAACTATTCCACATTTTTCAGAAGGCCACTAAAAACAACCGCAGAGTTGCTTTTGGAATGTTAATTTCAGCACATTATTATTGTAGCCAGGCAGACTGCTTTGTTTTCAGTTAAAGCTTGTAAAAAAAAATTAAATCTAACACATTATGAATTTAGTTTTCATATACAAAAAAAACCCAGAGACAAATGGATTCCCTTCATTGCAGTTGGTGATATTGACTGAAAGAACTAACATAAATTTGATCTTTTTCCTCTTAAAGAAAGAAAAGAAATGGGCTGGTCACAGTGGCTCAAACCTTTATCCCAGCACTTTGGGAAGCCAAGGCAAGAGGATTGCTTGATCCCAGGAGTTCAAGACCATCCTGGGCAACATGGCGAAACCCTGTGTCTTAAAGAAATACACACAAAAAATTAGCTGAACATGCTGGCACTTGCTTCTAGTTCCAGCTACTCAGGAGGCTGAGGTGGGAGGATTGCTTGCGTCCAGGAGGTCAAGGCTGCAGTAAGCCATGATTTCACCATTGCACTCCAGCCTGGGTGACACAGTGAGACCCTGTCTCAAATTGGAAAAAAAAGAAAAGAAAGAAAAAATGATGTACTTCTAGTCTAGTACCTCTAGTAAAAGGTATAAAGAGGATAGACCTAGGCTGGGTGGGGTGGCTCACACCTGTAATACCAGCATTTTGGGAGGCTGAGATGGGTGGATCACTTGAAGTCAGGAGTTAGAGACCAGCCTGGCCAGCATGGTGAAACCCTGTCTCTACTAAAAATAAAAAAATTAGCCAGGTGTGGTGGTGCATGCCTGTAATTCCAGCTACTTGGGAGGCTGAAGCAGGATAATCTCTTGAATTCGGGAGGCAGAGGTTGTGGTGAGCTGAGACGGAGCCACTGTACTCCAGCCTGGGCAACAAAGTGACACTCTGTCCCAAAAACAAACAAACAAAAAGAGGGTAGATCTAGACTGTTTCTTTTCTAGAGTCCAGGGAGATTTGAATCCAACTGTGATCATCCTATTAAAAAAACAAGTCTCTGAGGCCAATCATGATCTTGCCTGCCTGGAGCCCACTGAGAAGCCATTAGCTTGATCTAGAATAACTGAGGCTATCTGATTGGCCCTGCTGGCTTCAACCATGTGTGCTTTCTCTCCATTACAGCCAGAGGAAGAGCAGTTGACCTGTGATATCACCGGATCCAGTTCATCCACTGATGACACAGCTTCACTGGACCGACATTCTTCTCATGGCAGTGATGTGTCTCTCTCCCAGATTTTAAAGCCAAACAGGTCAAGAGATCGGCAAAGCCTTGATGGATTCTACAGCCATGGGATGGGAGCTGAGGGTCGAGAAAGTGAGAGTGAGCCTGCTGACCCAGGCGACATGGAGGAGGAGGAGATGGACAGTATCACTGAAGTGCCTGCAAACTGCTCTGTCCTGAGGAGCTCCATGCGCTCTCTTTCCCCCTTCCGGAGGCACAGCTGGGGGCCTGGGAAAAATGCAGCCAGCGATGCAGAAATGAACCACCGGAGGTGAGATGGGAGGCAGTTTGTTTAGTGTCTCAGTGTGTGCTTGCTTTTGAAAAGCTTCTGATTTGTGTTATTGTTGGTAAAAGAATTTAGGAGACCCCATAGTATAGAAGAAAGAATATAGGCTTTGGAATCAGGAAAATCTGTGTTCAGACCCCAGCTCCATAATTTACCATGTAAATGACCTTGGGCAAATCACCTGACCCCTCTAAGTTTTAATTTTCTCATCTGTAAAATACCTTCATTATTATTTTTAATAATACAGTGAAATGTGATTGTCATATAGTGAGTGTTTAGTAAAATGGGAACGTTTATTCTTACCACATTAATGAAACTTATGAATGAGAAAATATTGGAGGCAGTAGTTTCATGTCAGCTTTGAATTAAACAAACATGAAGTCTTACAGTCAGTCTAGTACTGAACTGAGACTAGAACTCTACTTATTTTCATCCTGCATAATGTCATGGGATCTCCTGTTTGAATTTATTGCGAAGGCTTACTTAGGACCATTGTCCTAATACCTCTGAAGATAATGGAATGAGAGTGAGGTTTTAATTAATTTTACTAATTCTCATAGTGTTACCTGCATGTAGTATAACCTGAATTTTAAAGTGTTAAGAAAAACCCCTTTAAAGCTTTGGTAATTTTTTTCTGGTTCTTTAATAATTTAATAAACTTCATAACTTTTGCCATCTGATTAACTCCTTGGAGCAAGGGGAGGAGCAAAGTAGAAATTGTCAGTCCCTTTTTGTCCTGATGTTTTTCTCATTCCACATTCCTTCATTCTCTTCCCTGTGCCATTTCTCTTTGAGCAGTGTCTCTCTCCCCAGTGTGGTGTCTGTATGTTTCATGCATTTGTATCCCATTTTGTTTCACCTGCAACACTGACCTCTTCACCATTCATTTTCAGTTCAATGCGAGCTCTTGGGGATGTTGTCAGGAGACCTCCCATTCATAGGAGAAGGTACAGAGTTCGTTAACTTGATGGACTAACCATGTCACCTCTGAGCGTATACTAACAAGCATCTCATTCTGCTTAATCCATGATTGGACCATCTACTTTTAAGTAATGTCCTATCTAATTCAGGCAAATAAAATATAGGTACTTATTAATTGCCAGTGTCCATTTTATATGAAATGGTTTCTTTAATTTGAAGTTTAATCCTATTTTATCTTTTTTAAAAATTGTTTTTAATTTTTTCAATCTTGTGCTTATTGGTGTTCAGATGACTGTGATAATAGGGTCTCACCCAGCTTTCTCTAGAAGAGTTTGAAGAATTGTCTATGTCATGCCTATTTAATGGACCCTAGGGAGTACTATTTTTTTCTTCTCCACAAAAGAAAAACCAGGAATGTGTGTGTGCTTGTATATAGGCCCTGAAATATTGTCAACACATTCTTTAATAATGTAATGAAAGACTTTATTACCAGGCCACCTGGCATTTTCCATTCCATTGTGGATGTAGTCATTTCTTAAAGCAAGTCAGAGGCATAAGTTCATCTCTTGGCCTTTGAATTCCTTAATTAGTATTTGTCAGGTAATATTTTGAAGCTAAAAATAAATGATTTTTAAGCTGAGAAGTAATTTCTAGTCAGATTGCTAATTCGCTTCAAATTTTGCATTGGATTTTCTTTAGAAGTCATTAGTGTTTTCTACTACTGTTTCTTCCACTGTTTAGAAAAATGTTTAGAAATCCAAAAATTAGGGTTATATTACTGCCAGTTTCTCATATTAGGAGGCGTTTGTAAAGAAGTATTTTTAACTATTAGCTGAACCTGTTTTTGGGAAGTAGGCTAATAGTGATCTTTCCGACTTTGTCTTTTCCAAGTGGATGCTTTCTTTAATTCCAGATTTTAGGCAAGAAATTGAGCTTAAATTCAAATGTTCTCATGAATTTCAGATAATCATGATTCCTATGAAATTGTTCTTCCAGAAAATAAGTTGTTAAACAAGTTTTAACCCCATCTCTACTAAATGATCTTCCGTAGAAGGTTCTTTGGAGGTACATTTGTCTGGGTCTTTATTAAAGCTCTTCAATATGAGCTTTTTAAAAACATATCTTTGATGACAAAGTGGGAGACGACAGATTGCTGAATGCGGTCTGAGTTAGTGTATAGGTGTGCCTGTCGTCAACAACTCCATCCAGTTTCATCCCTAGTGAAACTTACTTTTGTAGGAAGAACGGAATGTATAATTTAAAATTTTTTAAAATTGAAACATTACAACAAGTATTATAAGGCAGGGGGAGGGACATCTGTTGTTTTTTAATCTAGAACTTTCCGAATCTCAAAGCCAAAGAACTGCTAAATATTACCCCTACTAATTGAGAAATTGAGGAAATGATGATGCTTTCAAAAATATCCTTAATTATGAAAGGAGTTTTCTGTTACCAGAAAGGGCAGACATTGTAGACCATCTGCAGCTGCCTTCCTGGTTCCTTAGAAAAGCTGTTACATCTTGGCTGAGCACAGTGGCTCACGCCTGTAATCCCAGCACTTTGGGAGGCTGAGCCAGATGGATTGCTTGAGCCCAGGAGTTTGAGACCAGCCTGGGAAACATGGTGAAACCTCATCTCTACTAAAAGCACAAAAATTAGCCAGGTGTGGTGGCACGTGCCTGTAATCCCAGCTACTCAGGAGGCTGAGGCAGGAGAATTGCTTGAACCCGGGAGGCAGAGGTTACAGTGAGCTGAGATCATGCCACTGCACTCCAGCCTGGGTGACAGAATGAGTCTGAGTCTCAAAAAAAACAAAAAAGCTGTTATGTTTGTCTTCCTGCCTCCCTATCAGTTTTCATTCTCTTCATGTTAAATCTCTTCACAGTATTCCACATCGTTGTCATATCCTGAAAGTAAAGAAACATTTAAATCTGTAGAAGGAGATTATTTTTTTTTGAGACGGAGTCTCGCTCTGTCGCCCAGGCTGGAGTGCAGTGGCCGGATCCCAGCTCACTGCAAGCTCCACCTCCCGGGTTTATGCCATTCTCCTGCCTCAGCCTCCCAAGTAGCTGGGACTACAGGCGCCCGCCACCTCGCCCGGCTAATTTTTTTTGTATTTTTTAGTAGAGATGGGGTTTCACCGGGTTAGCCAGGATGGTCTCGATCTCCTGACCTCGTGATCCGCCCGTCTCGGCCTCCCAAAGTGCTGGGATTACAGGCTTGAGCCACCGCGCCCGGCCAAAGGAGATTATTTTTAAGAATGATGGTTTGGCAGTGTATGTTCAGTTACTGATGTGCCACATTCTATTTCTAAAAAAAGAAGTTGGATATTTAGGTAAAAATATGCCTGTTTATTAACTGGCGATTTAAAATTTAATAATGTCAAAGAACGGACTTCTGAGTCTTATGTGTGTTTGTAAAATATATATCTTCTCACACAAGTAAATTGTGTCAGTGTCATCCCGCTTACCAGAACAGTGAAATGTCTCCACTGTATTTTTACTTTCTGCTTCTGCACTTGTAAGCTTTATATCACTAATTTAATCTGATTTAAAATGCTTTATACTATTTAATTTTAAATGATATGGTAAAGATTTTTTTAAAGAGCCATAGGGGTAGCTCTTACATCCTCCCACCATTTTCCTTGTCTCCTTTCTCCAGCCAAAAACCCCACTTGACAACAAAACAAAATTATTAGATATATCCAATATATCTAATTTTTTTGGTGCCAGGCCTTCCCATCTGCAAGATTCTGGAGGGAGCCGAGTGGTTTTACTGTTGTCCACAAACTCTGCTTTTATCTCTTCTCAGAAAACAAAAGCACCTCACCTAGAACTTTATGGCCCAGGTAGCAGGGTATTTTTTAAATGATAGTTTTTGTTAATAAAAATCCTGACGTTTCCATGCAGTTTCCTTTATAGAGCACACAATATTTTGAATTGATTATTGTTTTAGCTAGTGGTGTTTACTTAGCATTTCCAACCCCACATTTTCCGTCCCTGCTACTCGAGAATAGACACCCTTACTGGGATATTCAAGGAAGTAGATGATCAGATGGATTTTTTTTTTAATCTTTCAGGAAAAATGGATACAAACTTAAAATTAAAAAGATACATTTCTAACTTAGTGCCATAGAATTCCTTTTTAAAAAATTTTTATTTTGGCCAGGTGCAGTGGCTCAAGCCTGTAATCCCAGCACTTTGGGAGGCTGAGGTGGGTGGATCACTTGAGGTCAGGAGTTCGATACCAGCCTCACCAACATGGTGAAACCCCATCTCTACTAAAAATGCAAAATTAGCTGGGTGTGGTGGTGCGTGCCTGTAATCCCAGCTACTCAGGAGGCTGAGGCAGGAGAATCACTTGAACCCGGGAGACAGAGGTTGCGGTGAGCCAGGATCGCACCATTACACTCTAGCCTGGGCAACAAGAGTGAAACTCCATCTTGGGGGGGAATTTTCATTATCATTAAAATATAAGCAAATATTTAATCAGTGTTAATATGCTTTATCTTTAACATAGTAGCTTAGTGAGTAGGGTTTGAAGATGGATGCCAGTGTTGACTAAGTATCTTATGCAAAATCTATTAATTGTCTGGTTTGGTTGGATCTGTAATGGAAACACATGAAAAAAAAAAACTGATGACTCCATGAGTCCACCAGAGCATAGTTTGTCTCTGTCTCTTTTAAAAAGTCTAGGGTTAGCGATACTGTGGTAAGGGTGATGTGGGAGTATGGGATGTACTGAGAGATTGTTCCCAATGATGGAGTTTGAAACACCTGTCATGTCTGAAGAGTGAGCCATAGGTAGTTGCCACGGATTCACTAGAAGGAATTTTTGGATTTCAGGTTGAACTGGTGATACTGTAAAGAACCCACAGTCTTTTCCACAGTGCTGTCTAGACAAGAATAAAACATTTTTAAGTTTCTATGGTTTTTATTCTAGCCTTTTTAAAAATTGTCAGTGTTACATTCCTAAATTTTTTGTTGATCAAATAAATCCGTCTGTCTCTTAACTATGCCCTTTGTTTTTAAACCTAATAACTCCATCCCTGTTTCCTCTTTTCTCCCTGCATTTCTGTTTCTGTCTTTGATGTCATCCCCAGTATGAGCTGGTGCCCCTCTGGTGTGCAGTACTCTGCTGGCCTAAGTGCTGACTTTAATTACAGAAGGTATGATATTGTTATGTGTCCAGCCACCAAATGGGGAACCATAAAATATGCCATCAGGGCTTTTGGCTTGGAGCTGGCGTCTGTGTGGCTGGGATGCATATGGCCAACCTGCTTTGTCTGTGAGCACAGCGTTTCATTGCCTCTGCTATGGGTGTCACTAACTCAACTGAGGGGATACAGCCTAAAAGTCAGGTGATGCATCCTGTGTGTCTCAAATGGCCATAGATTTGGTGTTTTCTGCACAAATTTATCTCTCTCTGTCTTGGCCTGTCTTGATTTTCAAATCCTAGAAATTCTTGGATCCTGAAGAAAACAATCAAAGAACCAAGGCAGCAATAAGATGTACTGATTTCTATTATGCTTCTAAATCCACCAATCTATGTAGATTCCAAATTCAGAGACTCCTCATCGTTTTGTATTCTTGTCTCAACTGAACAAACAGATTTGATTACTAAAACATTTTCAGGATTAAGTTTTGCAATAAGCATAGATCTGGTTTTCTTAGGCTTTTCAAGTAATTTCTTCTTCACTTAGCCCCTCTTCTTATCCCTGGTATTGAAAATGAGTTTTACAGGCCAGGTGTGGTGGCTCACACCTGTAATCCCAGTACTTTGGGAGGCTGAGGTGGGCAGATTACCTGAGGTCAGGCATTTGAGACCAGCCTGACCAACATGGTGAAACCCTGTCTCTACTAAAAATACAAAAATTAGCCAGACACAGTAGCAGGTACCTGTAATCTCAGCTACTTGGGAGGCTGAGGCCGGAGAACCACTTGAACCCGGGAGCTGGAGGTAGCAGTGAGCCAAGATGAGGCCACTGCACTCCAGCCGGGGCAACAGAGATAGGCTCTGTCTCAGAAAAAAAAAAAAAGAAAAGAAAAGAAAGAAAATGAGGTTTACAGAGACATTTACTTGTAGTTAGTCATGATTTCTATTATATTGAAGTAAGAAAAACATATCCCTTGTTTAATTTACCTACTAGAGAAAATAAAGAGATATATGGCTTCATTTCATAATAAGTGACTTACAAAACCTAAATAAATAAATAAATAAAAATGTAAAAAAGCAAATACAAGTACTGGACTGGTAGGTATGAACTTAATTGCAGCAATTTTCTGTACAGTTTTCCTTGAGTGAAGATAACTGAGTGGCTTCATTATACCTTCCAGTTGAATTCCAGCTCATTGTTAGCTGAGAACATCATCAGCTACAGCTGTTTTGAGATCTTGGTTATTTTAAAGAAGTTTCCGCTGCAGTTGTAACATGTGAATTATTCTAGTTAGTAACCCAAGGAGGTTAAATCACTAACCTGTCTCTGTAGGCTTCTGCTTACTGAAAATGCTTTTCATTCTGCAAACCACAGAATCTTTCTCGGAGGAATCCTCTTTAAAATGCCAAATCCTGATTGCCTTTGTTCCCTTTACCAATATCCAGGCAAAAAATTACAGCTCCTTCTACTATTAGACCTGGTTGCTTTTTCAGCATTTGTTCATTAAGGTGTTAAATGTGCCTGTTGCAACTAACAATTCTCGGGAAGTCTGTCAGCAGTTGTTTGGCCAGGTGTGCATAGAATAGACGGTAACACTCATGAGTAACACTTGGGTTTTCTGGGGTGAAAGCATACCTGTAACATTATAAAGGTCAACTTGAACGTAAAATTATAAAGGTCCACTTAATGGACATAAGGGCAAGTTACCCAGTTTGCCTTCTGAAAGTTACTTAAGCTCATATTTTCTCTGTGAGATTTAATTACTTGGCATTAGTATAGTTAGATTCACAAAGATTAATTAGATCAAGGAAAAACATTTATAAAGTATCCGATAACTATGGTCTGTCTGTATAGTATATTGAAAAATATCTGAGAAGTGATCTTAGGTGGTTCAACATTTGGATAAATTTAATGGGGTAAGAAAATCTAAGTGCAGTATTCTTTCTCAGTATTCCAAGATCTGTGGAGGAAAGGTAGGTGGTATTCTTTGTGCCATGCCCTTTTAGACAGTTTTGCTAGCTGACATAGAAATAATACATGAACAAGGGAGATATACCCAAAGGGATTTTGTGTCCTCCTTTGTTTTTGAGACCCAGAAATAGAATGAATTAACTTTTGTGCCCTGTGTTCAGTTTCAGTCTAGAAGGCTTGACAGGAGGAGCTGGTGTCGGAAACAAGCCATCCTCATCTCTAGAAGTAAGCTCTGCAAATGCCAAGGAGCTCAGACACCCATTCGGTGGTGAGGAACGGGTTGACTCTTTGGTGTCACTTTCAGAAGAGGATCTGGAGTCAGGCCAGAGAGAACATAGGATGTTTGATCAGCAGGTAAGTCTTAAATATGTCTAATTTGGAAAAAATCTATTTCCCGAAATGTGAACATAGAAGGCAAAGCTTCTGGTAGTATAAGGCTAGTAGCGATGATTACTTACCCATTTTATGATATACTTAATCTAGCACTAAACCAAGTTTTTAGCACTTAATTAAAAAGGGCCAGGCATGGTGGCTCATGCCTATAATCCCAGTGCTTTGGGAGGTTAAGGCAGGAGGATCACTTGAGCCCAGAAAACTCAAGACCAGCCTGGGCAACATAGCAAGACCCCCATCTCTACAAAAAATTTAAAAATTAGCTGGACATGGTGGCTTGTGCCTGAAGGCTGAGATAGGAGGATTACTTGAGACCAGGAGTTTAAGGCTGCATTGAGCCATGATTGCACTGCTGCACTCCAGCCTGGGTGACAGAGCAAGACTCTGTCTCTAAAAAGAAAAAAGAAAAAAAAATAAATGAAGAATGCCATTAATCTGCATAGATTTAAATATTCCATCAAGGCACACTTTTTAAAATTAGGAAAGTATCCAGGATATTAAATTGGGTTTTTCCTTCTTATCTGAGACCGTCTTTTACCATCTCAATAGTAAAATGAATCTTGAAATATGCTACATATCATTATTAATTTTCCCAATTCTCTAAAACATACCCCAAGTTTCTCCATTGTAGGAAAAAAAAAACTTTCTTACTATACCTTCCAGGAAATGTCTGTTGATTCTCTCTCCTTCCTTTCCCTACCAGAATTCTTTTTTTTTTTTTTTAAATACTTTAAGTTTTAGGGTACATGTGCACAACATGGAGGTCTGTTACATAGGTATACATGTGCCATGTTGGTTTGCTGCACCCATTAACTCATTATTTACATTAAGTATTTCTCCTAATACTATCCCTCCCCCAGTCCCCTACCCCATGACAGGCCCTGGTGTGTGATGTTCCCTGCCCTGTGTCCAGGTGTTCTCATTGTTCCATTCCCACCTGAGTGAGAATATGTGGTTTGGTTTTCTATCCTTGTGATAGTTTGCTCAGAATGATGGTTCCCAGCTTCATCTATGTCCCTGCAAAGGACATGAACTCATCCTTTTTTATGGCTGCATAGTATTCCATGGTGTATATGTGCCACATTTACTTAATCCAGTCTATCACTGATGGACATTTGGGTTGGTTCCAAGTCTTTGCTATTGTTAACAGTGCCGCAGTAAGCATACATGTGCATGTGTCTTTATAGTAGCATGATTTATAATCCTTTGGGTATATACCCAGTAATGGGATTGCTGGGTCAAATGGTATTTCTCGTTCTAGATCCTTGAGGAATTGCCACACTGTCTTCCACAATGGTTGAACTAGTTTACAGTCCCACCAACAAAAGTGTTCCTATCTCTCCACATCCTCTCCAGCATCTGTTGTTTCCTGACTTTTTAATGATCACCATTCTAACTGGTGTAAGATGGTATCTCATTGTGGTTTTGATTTGCATTTCTCTAATGACCAGTGATGATGAGTATTTTTTCATATGTTTGTTGGCTGTATAAATGTCTTCTTTTGAGAAGTGTCTGTTCATATCCTTTGCCCACTTTTTGATGGGGTTGTTTGTTTTTTTTCTTGTAAATTTGTTTAAGTTCTTTGTAGATTCTGGATATTAGCCCTTTGTCAGATGGGTAGATTGCAAAAATTTTCTCCCATTCTATAGGTTGCCTGTTCACTCTGATGCCTACCAGAATTCTTAAGAGAATATCCATGCTCCCTGCCTTCTCTTTATAAAATTTTACTTGTTTATTTACTTATTTAGAGACAGGGTCTCACTCTGTCACACAGACTGGAGTGCAGTGTTGCCATCACAGGTCACGGCAGCTTCAACTTCCCCAGTTCAAGTGATCCTTCTGCCTCAGTCTCCCAAAGTGCTGGGATTACAGGTCTGAGCCAGTGCTCCTGGCCCTTGCCTTCTCTTTATCACCACCTAATCATATCTTAATTTCTGCTGCTATCACTCTCTTGAAACTCCTGTCTTGAAGGTCATGGATTTCCTTGTCAGCCAAATCAAAGTGACTTCTTAGTTCTCATCTTCTGGTTGTCCTCAGTATCACTTACCACTTTTGACAATCCCTTGGGGAGATTTTGAGAATTTGAATTATATGCTTTTATAGCATTGTACCTTACTGCAAGTCTTTTCCTCTTGGGCCAGGAGACTTTGATTAATTTATGAAAGCATTCTGGGATGCATCTTATTTCCTCCAAATGAAACATTTATAATTAAAAAAAAACTGTTTTTGAATAGATGACTGGAGTTTGGGGCAAAAATCTAATAATACATTTCTAATTAAACAAAAATGTTGACAACCTCATCCTTGATTTGCTGAGTAGGACTTTGTGTAGAAGTTGAATTTTTTATTGTATCCTACTACAAAGTACTAACAGGACCAAATTTTGCCCCTTTAAAAATTTTTTCTACTTGTTCTGATACTTCAGAAAGAGTTAGAAAAAATAAGAATTTTGCCCCTTTAAAAAATTTTTCTACTTGTTCTCATACTTCAGAAAGAGTTAGAAAAAATAAGAATACGAGGAATATGCTTGTTGAAGCAAGTGATTTAGATTTACTCAGCCTAACGGTAACAGAACAAGGAAGGAAAAAATAGGAATAATTCTTGGGTGGCTACTGAGCACAGCTTTGCTAACAGTAAATAAACCAGTGAAAAATCTTTAAAATAAATTGCATTTCTTTTTTTTTTTTTTTTTTGAGACGGAGTCTAGCTCTGTCGCCCGGGCTAGAGTGCAGTGGCCGGATCTCAGCTCACTGCAAGCTCTGCCTCCTGGGTTCACGCCATTCTCCTGCCTCAGCCTCCCGAGTAGCTGGGACTACAGGCGCCTGCCACCTCGCCCGGCTAGTTTTTTGTATTTTTTAGTAGAGACGGGGTTTCACCATGTTAGCCAGGATGGTCTCGATCTCTCGACCTCATGATCCGCCCGTCTCGGCCTCCCAAAGTGCTGGGATTACAGGCTTGAGCCACCCCGCCCGGCCAATAAATTGCATTTCAAATGTATACAATCCTTTGGAAATCATGTGCAAGGTGAGGTAAAATACCAAAATTGTGGATTTGTAAACAATCATAGATCAAGACTGATATATCCCTTCAGATTCCGCTCAAGCTCATTTAAATGGCTTGCCTAAGGTCGTGTAAGTGGCTATTAGCTAAACAGTATTAAACTCAGAGTTCCTGGCTGTTAATTTCACTGCTTCTTTCCAGGTTTTGGAGTAGGTGAATTTTAATGAGGAAATAAGAATGATTTAATTTTCTTAATATTGTTTATTTTCTGAGATGGATGTTTCCAGGAATTAGACAGATAACCCTGCATTTTAGTAAGAGGTTACTACCACTGATGTGTTTCTAAAAATGGACTATCTTTCTGAAGCGGACTTTCTGATTCAGTCTTTCTAGATTAAGTTGTTGTTTTAGTGCCTTGCTATGCTTAGCCTTCCTGGAATCTCTACTTAGCCATAGTTTTTATCTTGTATGGAACCTCAGAGTGGATATTTGAGCTGCTTGTATCATTCTGATCTGGATGAGTTGCCTGCAGCCAACTTCCTGTTAAAAGTCTCTGCCTTTCACTGAGGTCATTTTTTAGACCTCACAGTTGTATTTGAAACATAGCAACTGTTTGCCTCAGCTGCCATGGTTACACAGGAAACAAGCTCTAAATAATCAGAAGTCTGGCCTAATTGAGTCAAGTTCATGCTAGTAACGGATTTTTCATTGCTTCTCTTTCAACATGTGTGAGTCATAAGGAGGCAGATTTCATTCTGTGAAGGGAAAGGATTAATGATAAAGTCAGTTAACAATTGGAATGGG
>NW_012118733.1:481515-523992 GCF_000951035.1 Colobus angolensis palliatus
TTTTGTATTTTTAGTAGAGATGGGATTTCACTGTGGTCTCGATCTCCTGACCTCATGATCCGCCCGCCTCGCCCTCCCAAAGTGCTGGGATTACAAGCGTGCGCCACCGCGCCTGGCCAGGAATGGGCCCTTATCACCAGAAGTGTGCTAGTGGACACTAGACAACTGTCTTTCAGGGATATTGTACCAGGAACTTCTACAGGTGGTTGGATTACATGGTCTCAAAGCTGCTGTGAATTTACTGAGAGAGTTAAATTATCAAATTTCAGTTACCTTTATGTTCATGTAGGATCAGTATCATCTTAGAAGAGGACAGGGAAGAGATTTAGGCTTCTTTCCAGATACATTGTTGCTTTGTTTGTGACCTTAAAACACTTTACTTGAATCTCAGTTTTCCAATTATTTAAAATCAGAGGCCAGGCCTGACGGTTCACGCCTATAATCCCAGCATTTTGGGAGGCTGAGGCAGGTGGATCAGTTGAGCTCAGGGGTTTAAGACCAGCCTGGCCAACATGGTGAAACCCTGTCTCTACCAAAAATACAAAAAATTAGCTGGGCGTGGTGGTGTGCGCCTGTAATCCCAGCTACTCAGGAGGCTGAGGCGAGAGAATCACTTGAACCCGGGAGGCGGACATTGCAGTGAGCCGAGATCATGCCACTGCACTCCAGCCTGGGCCACAGAGTGAGACTCTGTCTCAAAAATAAAAATAGGCTGGGCGTGGTGGCTCACGCCTGTAATCCCAACACTTTGGGAGGCCAAGGTGGGCGGATCACAAGGTCAGGAGTTTGAGACCTGCCTGATCAACATGGTGAAACCCCATCTCTACTAAAAATACAAAAATTAGCTGGGTGTGGTGGTGCGCACCTGAAATCCAAGCTACTCAGGAGGCTGAGGCAGGAGAATCGCTTGAACTGGGAGGCGGAAGTTGCAGTGAGTCAAGATTATGCCATCAGCCAGGGTGACAGAGTGAGACCCTGTCTGAAAAAGTAATAATAATAAATAAAGTAAAATCAGAATACTGTTACCAGTATTCTACTATATCTGTACGAAGGAGTATTTAGATTTTCAAAGAACAAGTATTGTATGTAGTTTGATATTTCCAGTGAAATTATTTTTATGTGATTATGCATCTAGCAGATATTTATTAAGTACTTACTAAGTTTGAAGCATTGCTAGGTGCTATGAGGGATACAGAACCACTGTAAAGAATGGATACTCTAATGATCCCCATTTTACAGATGAGAAAACTAAGCCTCAGAAAAGCTAAGTAACTTTTCTGAAATTGAGCAGCTGTTAAGTAGCAGGAGCAGACTTTAACCTATGTCTGTCTGACCACAAGGCCTGTGCTCTCACCCCCTTCTGTACTGCCTTATTTTACTATGTAGGTGTAATTATAAGGTTTTATGCTTATCCAGAAATATGAGAGCATATACTTACAACCTGTTCTTTTTTACTTCACAGATATGTCACAGATCTAAGCAGCAGGGATTTAATTACTGTACATCAGCCATTTCCTCTCCATTGACAAAATCCATCTCATTAATGACAATCAGCCATCCTGGATTGGACAGTGAGTATACTACTTTTTTAAAAAATTAAATATATTAAATCTTAACCACTCTTCCTATTATTTTTCTCACTTTAAAGCCTAATAACATTACCTGCGAAAATTTGCTTGCTGCTGCTTTGAATGAATGGCTTAGCACTTAAACAGAAAAGGTGACATAGAGTTCATCATGAGATCTTCCTCCTTTTGCTACCTAAAAATATCCGTAATACATTAAGTTTATTGTATTTGTGGGCACTTTTTTTTGTTTTTTTGTTTTTTGTTTTGAGATGGAGTCCCGCTCTGTCGCCCAGGCTGGAGAGCAGTGGCGCAATCTTGGCTCACTGCAAGCTCCACCTCCTGGGTTCATGCCATTCTCCTGCCTCAGTAGCTGGTACTACAGGCGCCCACCACCACGCCCAGCTAATTTTTTGTATTTTTAGTAGAGACAGGGTTTCACCCTGTTAGCCAAGATGGTCTCGATCTCTTGACCTCGTGATCCGCCCCCCTCGACCTCCCAAAGTGCTTGGATTCACAAGCGTGAGCCACCGCGCCCAGCCAGACACAGTTTTTAAACATTTTTTATTTTGAAGTAATTTTAAACTTGAAAAATAGTTATAAATAATGTTCACTGGGGAAAAAAAATTGCAAAAATAGTACAAAGTATTCCCATGTATTCTTCACTTCTAGTCCTCAAATGTTATAATACTTGTTTCACCAGCCTCTCTCCCTCTCTGTCACTCCCCTTAAAGATTTTTTCTGAAACATTTGATAGAGTAAGTTATATCCGTAACGCTCCTTTACCTCTAATTTAGTTTATATTTCCTAAAAACAAAGATATTCTCTTATATTACCATAATATATGAGTACCACATACGGGCCTTCTCTTGCTACTGAGTGCTAGCATTAGTATATAAGAGTATAAGGTACTAATACTCTTATATACTATGATAATACTATGTTACCATAGTATAATTATCCAAATCAGGAAATTAATGTCGATAAAATTATGTTATCTAATATGCACACCTTATTCAGATTTCAAATTTTCTCACTTATTTCTGGGTCCAAGATTCAGTCTAAGAACATATATTGAATTAAGTTGTCATGTCTCTTTAGACGTCTTTAATCTAAAAAGTTCCTCAGTTGATCCCTGTCTTTCATGAATTTGTCAGTGGAGAAACCTGGCACAGTAACTAACCTGAGCTTTTCAACAATGTCAAGCTCAAGAAGGACAAAGCAAGACTGAGACAGAGATTTAGTTCTGTGAGGGCCAGTAGGATTACGTCTGAAAGGGGTTAGTGGACCTGTATGCGGATTCAGATCAACTGGCAATGG
This sequence comes from Colobus angolensis palliatus, assembly GCF_000951035.1. Lineage (NCBI taxonomy): Eukaryota > Metazoa > Chordata > Mammalia > Primates > Cercopithecidae > Colobus > Colobus angolensis. The sequence continues at coordinate 484,401 of NW_012118733.1, forward strand.
AAGTTATGTAGAGCTGTCATGGCACCCATAGGCACAGGGCCTTGCGATGCTCAGAAACATACTTGGATTGGATCAGTGTTGTTTTGTCACAAAGCAACTTGTTCTTTGAGAAGCCTCATTTTTTATTTTTTAAATGTTGATTTTTTTATGAGTAGTTGCTGTGTGGGATCTGGATATAAAGATTAAATTCTCATCAAAGAGGGAGTGAGTGATACATTATGTTCTTTGCTGAAAGAGCATGTGTCTTGGAGGCTGAAGCCAAGGAAATAAACACATTCTCCTGGTGTTTCTGGGGTTTCCTCATTATTCCCTAATATAATTGAGTTTAAGAGTTGAGAAGCAGATGCCCTGTATTTATGGGATGTTCCATCTCACTTCATGACTTACTGGAATCCTAATTTTTAAAATTTTCACAGTGGAATTAAGACATAATGGATGACTCTAGCCAGACATGGTGACACGTGCCTGTAGTCTGGCTGCTTCAGAGGCTGAGGCGGGAGGATCATGAGCCCAGGAGGTCAAGGCTGGAGTGAGCTGTGATGGCACAACTGCATTCCAGCCTGGGTGATAGAGTGAGACACTGCCTCAAAAAAAAGAGAGAGAGAGAAAGACATGATGGATGATTCTGTTAAATTTTTTCTTGTTTTCATGTGATTAATATTTCAAATACAAATCTAGCCTACTTGACAAAAGGTGTCTAATGAAGACTTAATTTTCAAAGATATGTCCCCCAGAACTGTGACAGAAATAGCTTTTCCTGTTTTTGCTTGTTTTGATTTTTTTTTAAATTTGGCTTTGAGTTAGAGGTTTGGCTTGTATAGAATGGAAATTACAATTGAATAGTTTGCAGTGAATTTGATAAGCCAGAATGCTAGCACTCAGTAGCCAGAAAAGTCCAGGAACGCTCTCTAAGTGAGACATTTCAGTTCAGTGTGCCCTCCTTCTGTGACCAGCAAGCATCATGACATAGTGGATATTGTACTTCTACAGCAACAGATACCTAGTACCAACAGAATGTGTCCCAAAGAGAGACCTTTTTCCTATATTTTGTGACCCACTTTCTTTCCTTGTGGATGAAACACTTCATTATTTTTCCTTCACAAAACAAGGTGCTTTTGGATTGTGTTTTCAGTTGCTATCCAAACACTACAAATAATACAGCTAACTCCCAAAAGCACTATTCTAGAGGTTCTGACACACAGAGCTTTTCTTCCCATTGCTGATAATTTTTCAGCTCAACTCACCTAGGGAACCTGATTTCAGTAGTAGACTGCTGTCAAAAGTAGAGCTTCAAGCAAGAGTTTACGCCTTTCATTCAAATATAATACCTTCATTCTGATTTGTAGCGTGCGTTTCATGCAGACTGGAATGATAGCTAGCCCCACGCACCTTTCTGATATCATATGCTGCAACAGAAGGACCCATCAACCTTAATGTCACTGTTTCTCCTTAGTTCCTCCTATATACAATTAAAATAGTTTCCCAACTGTATTTGTTATTCTACACTAGAAACATAATACATCATTTTGGAAATATTAAAATTCTGACTGAAGAGAAGACTAAAACTTGTGTTAAAGTGTGTGTGGTATGTCTTAAGCATCGGGATAACTGGATATTTCATAATTTGCTCCAGACTCAAGTGTTCAATTCCAAATGACTTAAATACTCAGCATGATTCATCTATGGTGATATTCTCCCTAACTGAAATAGTGTAATAATTAAAATCCTCAGTGATTTTTAAAGCCTAAAATGTTTGATACACTTAAAATATTTTAACTGATATTTTAAGCACACTTAGTGGCTGTATTACTTTGAGCTTGTTACTGAAACTCTCTGCCTCAGTTCAGCTGTTAAATGGGGATGATAATGTGATGTGGCTTAAATCTGACTTTATTTGAAGTCCATAGCATATTTTCTGTCACATAATGAGCACATGCTGTCATTGTGGAGTGTGATTGTTCACAATAACCAGAACAGTGCCAGTGTCCATTTTTCTCTGCCCAGAGCTTAAACAAGGTTAGACGTTGCTCACCATTGCTAGAACATTGTTCCTTGTTGTCTTGCAGTTGGCTGTTTATTATGAGCATGCTTGTTTAGGAACAGAATGTTTTCTAAACTCATCCTAATCTCACTGCTTTCCAGCTTTTACCTGTGCTCTTTTTCCTTCTAAGGAAATTATTAGTTGCCTTGACCACAGTTTATCATAGCTGTCAGTAAAACTTGAACATTTCTGAAAATGTATTTCCACTGAGCTGTTGTCCAGAATGTCTTTTGTTGGGTCATTTGCTGGATTAGAAAAACAGTCAAACTTGTAGCATTATTTCTAAGCTGGGATCTGTTTTAAAAAAGAATCTATTGATGTAAAGGAAAATACTAAGTAGAGAGGGTGACTAAAATATTTCTGTGTCACTTTCTGGGGTGGAGAGCAGGCAAGCAGTAGCTTCTTTAGGAACCACAGAGGACGGGAAAAGCTGCAGTGCCTCCTGTCTTGGACTTACTGTCTTGATTTGAAGGGTGAGGTATGATGAGCGTGACTTGGTGGCCATTTTTTAGGGGGTCGTAGTAGCACAGGTGCTGGCTGTGTCATGAGGCTTGGTGCCTGGGAGGACTGCCCTGAGGGAAACCTCTCCATGGAATGTGTGCACAGCATTTCTCCTCCTTGCATCAGAGAAAGATTGTGTGGGGCCTTTTTCTCCCACTGTACTGGGAAACATAGATGGTTTCTTGATAGAACTTAAAAAAAAAATTTTATTTTCACATGTATAGAATTCAGTTATGACAGATGGTCTTTTTTTTTTTTTTGATACAGAGTCTGGCTCTGTCCCCCAGGTTGTAGTGCAGTGGCGGGATATCTCTCTGCAAGCTCCTTCTCTTGGGTTCATGCCATTCTCCTGTTTCAGCCTCCCAAGTAGCTGGGACTACAGGCGCCTGCCACCATGCCCGGCTATTTTTTTTTGTATTTTTTAGTAGAGACAGGGTTTCACCTTGTTAGCCAGAATGGTCTCGATCTCCTGACTTGTGATCCACCCGCCTCGGCCTCCCAAAGTGCTGGGATTCTGTATGTCAGGGATACACTAGATACTCATCACATAAGGTTTTTCCTTATGATCTATGATTTTGTGACACATGAAAGGGATGTTCTTAGATTCTGGGTAATAGGGGCAGCTCATTTTCATTTTATAAATCCATTTCACATTTGGAGGCACATCAGAACACACAGTAGTATCTTACTTTTGCACAAGACTCTCACTGCCTGACAAACTAGTGTGTATTTGTACCAACATTTCTTTGATCTATTACATGCAGTGGCTGCAACAGCAAACAGTGATGTCGCTTAGCATTTATCTGGGGTATGGAGTTGCTTTCATATTAGATAGGTACAGGGCTTTTTCTCTCATTTCATTTAGGACATTGAGATTCCAGAAAGTCGGATAAAGGGAAGTTCATTTATTAATGTGTTTATTGAGTAAATATTTGAGTACCTACTCTTTTCCATATACCAGGCTAGACAGTGGTAGGAGAGGGGAGAACTCACAGGTAGGGTTGCTTTCCTTACCACATTTACAGATGAGAACAAGTGAATCTAATAGAAAATGGTAAATGCAGTAACTTAAACATTTGATGTTATAGGACTGACAGACCTAAGGGGTCAGAGAAGGCTGACTGAGGAGAAGTAATATTAAAGTTTGGACCAGAAGGAAACTGGGAATTAGCTGGGTGAATTAATATGTAGAAAGCAAGACTGAGGAATTTCGGCCTCTTGCCTGAGGGAAATGGAATCATTTACGTTGATTAAATTGATCCAATAATTGATTAGAACACTTCAGGCTAACTATGGGGAGGAGAGATTGGATCAGTAGAAGGCTTGTTATGTTATGTTGTGTTGTGTTGTGTTGTGTTGTGTTGTGTTATGTTATGTTATGTTATGTTATGTTATGTTATGTTATGTTATGTTATGTTATTTTTTAAGACGGAGCATCGCCCAGGCTGGAGTGCAGTGGCGCTATCTCAGCTCCTGCCTCAGCCTCCTGAGTAGCTGGGATTACAGGTGCCTGCCACTACGCCCAGCTAATTTTTTGTATTTTTAGTAGAGACGGGGTTTCACCATGTTAGCCAGGCTAGTCTTGAATTCCTGACCTCATGATTTGCCTGCCTCGGCCTCCCAAAGTGCTGGGATTACAGGCGTGGGCCACCACGTCCGGCCAATAGAAGGCTTTTGCAGGATTCAGGTTACAGTAGTAGACCATGTCCTAAACCAAGGCAGAGAGCAGTGGTAATAGGGGAGGAATAGAGGCTGAGCTAGAAGACAAAGTGAGGAAGCCTGAGTGAAGTGTGATATAAGGATTCAGGGATGGTGCCCAGGTTTCCGTTTTGAGTAATGAGTTAGATGTTGGTACCACTCACTAAGTGAAGGAACACAGGAGGAGGAACAGTTCTGCAGAAAAATATAAGTTCACTTACCTGCTTTTGGAGCTGTAGCTGCCTGTGGCACATCCACCCACAGGTGAGCAGGGAGAGGAATGAGCCTAGAGCTAAATAGAGAGATCTGGCTTCCAGATTAGAAAGATGTGACTCACCAGTGTCTTGTATGCAGATTGTCGTTAAGAGGTAGAGTGAATGAGGAGATTTGGGGTGAGGGAGAAGAGAGCCAGATATAGAATCCTGAGGAACACCACTAGTAGATGTTTTTAGTATACTTTTAAGAAAGAGAACCCCAGGTATGAATTGTGATTGTTCTTGTTTTCATAATCTAACAGGTATGTATTTATTAGCTAAATTTTTTAGAAACTGCATTAGAATTCTGTATATTCAGAAATGGAGATGAGAATGTAAACAAATTATTACATCGTTCACCATTTCCCGGAACCACATAGTCCATTGACATTATACTGTTTCCCCATGTGCTGAAGGTCCTGGCGTAATCTGTGCATGCTCTAATGTCTTCTGTGAACCTCCTTCTCAGCTCAGCAGCAGATGCGGCCAGCAAGGCGGATCTCCATCAGCATCTCTCCACTCCTCCTTAAGTCTAAAACTCTCTTTTCTCTTGGCTCTTATTCCAGTGATGAGGAGGAGGAGTTGCATAGTAAGTAAGCAACTTTGGTGTCCAGTGACTGTTCTTGAAGGTCTGACCAGCTCAGAAAATGCTATAGGCTTGGTACTAAGAAATTGTTTGGAGGCTTTTAGCCCCTTGCATGCCATCCTTTGTAAGTCATTTGTCTTTATGCTTGCCTTTGAGAATTGGTTTGGATAGAACATTTGTTGTCTTCTGTGTAGTACTAACACTGAGCGACTGGCCTCCTGATTCCAGGGCACAAGATATCTTTCCAGCACACAGATACCCTCAAAGGTGTAGGGGATGTGTTCCCATCCCATTGTGTACTCTTTGTAATAGTATTGTGTGCTAATTTCACAAAACTTTTTATTTCACAATGTAAATTTTATTTTCCTTGTTTTGTTGTTCTGTCTCATGGGACAGATATCTAGATGTTCATCTGTGGAATTTAAAAGCTATTTTTACACTTTTTTTCTTCTCCTTTTCAGACCATTTCTTTAAAAATACCTTTCCTTTAAGATTAGACCCTATGGATTAGAGGGTGGGAGTTATATACGTATTTATCTCCTACTTTCTCTCTCCTTTTGAACTTTTATTTTTTCAGTTCTTTGGATAAACTGTAGGCTTCAAATGAATACATTCTTACTTGATAATGCCTAGTATAAAAACTTTACAAGGTATCAATTTAAGTAAACTTGGAAAAGAAATGAATTCCCCCTTCATGAAAATTACTGTCTTCAATTCTGCAAGATTTCTAGAATATTCCAGGATTGCTTTTAATGGAGAAACCACTTACAATAGAAAGTTAAATAATGAATTGTTTTTATATAAGTAGTATTATGAGTCTGAGACAATTACAATACCCGTATGATTAAGCACCCTAATTCCCTACCACTTGCTGATTCTAAGTTTCAGCAATATTAAGTGTTGCTCAAGCTGGCATTTTCACACTGTTCTTAACGGGAAATGCATTATGCACAGTAAGACAGTTAATTTGCTTTTAAATGGAGGCCTTATTAAAGATTTGGTATATTTTTCACTAATAAAACATGTTTGAAAAATAGGCACAGAATAAGATGATCCCAGTTGCAATAGGAGGAAAGTTGTGAAAATCCCCTGTAACTTCGGGTATTCAGAAATTGTCAAAGCTGTTTCATTACAGAGTATTTGTAATAGGCCAGATGCGGTGGCTCACAGCTCTAATCCCAGCACTTTGGGAGGCTGAGGCAGGTGGATTACTTGAGGTCAGGAGTTTGAGACCAGCCTGGCCAACATGGCGAAACCCTGTCTCTACTAAAAAAACAAAAAATTAGCTGGGCATAGTGATGGGCACCTGTAGTCCCAGTTACTCGGGAGACTGAGGCAGGAGAATTGCTTGAACCTGGGAGGCGGAGGTTGCAGTGAGCAGAGATCATGCCACAACACTCTAGCCTGAGCAACAGAGTGAGACTCCATCTCAAAAAAAAAGAAAAAAATCAAAGTATTTGTAATATACTGGGAAGTAGGCCGGTCAGCCTGACAAATAAACCAAGGTCCCAGCTGGGCACGGTGGCTCATGCCTGTAATCCCAGCACTTTGGGAGGCTGAGGCAGGCGAAGCACGAGGTCGGGAGTTCAAGACCAGTCTGGCCAACATAGTGAAATCCCGTCTCTATTAAAAATACAAAAAATTAGCCGGGTGTGGTTGTGGGTTCCTATAATCCCAGCTGTTAGGGAGACTGAGGTAGGAGAATCACTTGAACCTAGGAGGCAGAGGTTGCAATGGCCGAGATGGTCCCATTGCACTGCAGCCCAGGCAACAGTGTGAGACTCCGTCCCAAAAAAACAAACAACAACAGCCAAGGTCCTGCTAATACAGAATTATAATCCTGTAACAGCACTGGTCACTCAGTTAATCCAACACAATGGAACCCTAAAAATACGGAAGCTTGCAGAAACTTTTAAATCAAATATCTTCTCAAAATGTATTCCTTAAATTCAAAAATACTAGTAAGAGGAATTGTGTGTGGGCAGGGAGAACCAAAAGAAGGGAGGGGTTGGTTCATGGCCAAATATTAGTAAATTTAGGCAACTCTGGGTTAAGAAGGTTTAAAATGCTAATGTTGTGTTACATTGTGGATTTTCAAGGCAGAGTTCAATATACTGTTTCTCCCAAATGTATTAACTAGGAAACCACAATATGTGCAGCACTGTATACATTTCATGAAACTGGTGTTCCATGGAACACACTCTGAAAAATATTCGACTGTGTCCATCCAGTAATTCCACCCCGAAGTTCCTGGCTGTAGTATAAATCTGCAGGTTATTTCATGCCTTGAAAGATAATCTAGTTGAAATATATTATTTACCCACAATAATACTTTCCAGGCTAACTTTAATGACAAGTTTCGTTTCATTTCTTTTGTCCATAATTTTGTCATGGAAGTAGCATTGGTTGTTTTCTACTCTTAGATGCTCTGAAAACTTGATGACACTTTAGGAATTTCAGAGACATTGGTGGGTTAATTACTGTTTTCAGAACCACATCTAAAAGGTCATTATAACTTAACTAAAATTTTTAGCAGTAGAGTAGTTGAAAATATTATAGGAGTCATAGATTCTCCTAGTAGTCAATCACATATTTGTTCAGTTTTTAATTTATTCCACAGATATCTACTGGAAGCTTATTATTGGCCTGGTTTTGTGTTGGTTGGTATTTTTTTGCATTGTGAATTTTATTTTTATTTAGTTCATATTACTAGGGTGGTAACTTACTAGGTAATTGCTTAAATGTATAATAGAATCCAGGCAAGCTTAGAAAATTTAATGCTGCTTATATCACTGAAGTTTCCTTGGGCAGAAAATGTTTTAAAACCCCTGATTTTTTTTTTTAAATCCTCTTAATTTTTTTAAGTACACTGAGACATCATGAAATTAAAATGCTGATAGTTGATACCTAGATTATGTGGAACCTGGAAATGAATCCCAGATTTTTTTTTTTTTTTTTTTGAGACAGAGTCTTGCTCTGTCGCCCAGGCTGGAGTGCAGTGGCTGGATCTCAGCTCACTGCAAGCTCCACCTCCCGGGTTCCCGCCATTCTCCTGCCTCAGCCTCCGGAGTAGCTGGGACTACAGGCGCCCGCCACATCGCCCGGCTAGATTTTTGTAGTTTTTGGTAGAGACGGGGTTTCACCATGTTAGCCAGGATGGTCTCGATCTCCTGACCTCGTGATCCGCCCGTCTCGGCCTCCCAAAGTGCTGGGATTACAGGCTTGAGCCACCGCGCCTGGCCCGAATCCCAGATACTCTTATTCTGCTCATCTTTCCCTCTCACCTGGCTGTTGTTACCATGTGTCATAAGTGAAATAAATAGAAGAAGAACCCCAAATTGGGAAAAAGGAAAAAAATACGGAAGGCAATCTCTTGAAGACTTAGAATTTAAGATTTCTTATTTATTATTCCTATCTTTTGGCAATTTAAATTTAGCCAGGTGCAATGGCTCACACCTGTAATCCTAGCACTTTGGGAAGCTGATACAGGAGGATTGCCTAAGCCCAGGGGTTCAAGACCAGCCCGGGCAACATGGCAAATCCCTGTTTCTAAAAAACCATTTTTAATAATAATAAAAATAATAACTACAGTTTTAGATTTCTGTTCAGAATCCAAAATAGTTTGAGAGTTGAAGAGTTTCAAATGCTGGTAATCTGGGGGTTTTTTTGTTTGTTTTTGTTTTTGAGATGGAAAGTCGCTCTGTCACCCAGGCTGGAGTGCAGTGAAGCGATCTCGGCTCACTGTAACCTCCGCCTCCTGGGTTCAAGCAGTTCTCCTGCCTCAGCCTCCTGAGTAGCTGAGACTACAGGCATGCGCCACTACCCCTGCCTAATTTTTGTATTTTTAGTAGAGAAGGAATTTCGCCATGTTGGTCAGGTTGATCTTGAACTCCTGACCTCAAGTGATCCGCCTGTCTCGGCCTCCCAAAGGGTTGGGATTACAGGCATGAGCCACCACGCCTGGCCCAAATGCTGGTTATCTGGTAGTAGAACACCTTCAAGTCTCTGTCAGATTATCAGATTAAAGTTTGGCTCACAGTAGTCTCAGAGATCCTTGAAACCAACCTCAAGGAAAAAGGAGGGTGTTTTGTCTAAATCGTTACAATAGTGATATAGGGTAACCTTTATTTCCCTGGAATATACACGGAAATAGTTCTATAACTGATCTCCTGAAAACTGAAAATCATTTGTCACTGTAACTGAGGCCTTGCTCTCATCTAAGTCTTCAGTAACTCAATCTTTATTAACATGTGGTAGATCAAAATAATGATAATATTCCTTCTGTTTTTTCTTCATATTGCCCTATCTAACATAGTTTTAGAATTTTAATGATCTGCAGCAGTTTATGGTCCAGTAGTTGTGGAAGGAAGAAGTAGGCATCTGCCTCATTCATTTTTATCTCTATTAGCCTGGAAAGGACTTTGCCATCTGTTTTATCTCCCTCATTTCACAGATGAGGAAATGAAATCCAAAGGTCTCATCCCAAATTAGTGACAGGGCCAAGACTTGATAAGCCAGCTCTGATGCTCTTTCCTGGTTGCTAATCTTTTTCTAGCAATTCTCATGAAAATATTAGAGATCTAGATCTTTAGTGTAGAAACATATATTAGAGAGCTAGATCTTTAGTGTAGAAACATTTAAAAGCAGTATTAGCAGGGATAAAATGTGACATTTAATTTCCTATTCTGTATTCTTCCTATGATGTCATCTCAGAAGGATGGCTTGTGCAAACTTAAGATTGTTAAGAACTGGAATTAAACCTGCTTCGTATATGTTTAAACATTAGAAAAAGTTATTTGGAGTCTTTTCAATTACTTGAGTCGCGGATTAAACTTAATTTCTTTATGAGAAATTCACTGCCTACATCTGGTTCTAATTTGAGGGTTTCAAGTTTAATTTTTCCTTCTTTCAAACCTTTAGAAGGAGGACGTACCATGTGCTGACTTTCACATGCTGTTTTTGCTTTAGCTGTGTCATTGTGAATTTATAAATATTCTACCTGTCGTGTGTTAAATTTTTTGGTTCTAACTTTTCCTCTGCCTTGTTTTCTAGATTCACGGCCCTTCCACAGTACTTTCCACAATACCAGTGCTAATCAGACTGAGAGGTACTATAAACTTGTTACTCCTTTTTCCAGAAGTAAAATGAAGAAAATTTAAAATCTCTTAGGCCATTTAATTACATAAACTAAGTTAATTGAGCTTATCGGATTCTTCTTTGAGTGATAAATTTGGAAAAATGATTAAAGTGGTTTTGTCATGAAGGCTATATCTCTTAAAGTTAATGTCTTCAATAGTTTTCTTTGATTAATTACACTATCCTCATGATAAAAATGGTTTGTATTTATTGATGTGAGGGTACACTATTATTTGACTTTATGAACTTGTGCACACTTTGCTTATGGGGATTTTTCATTCCTAAATCTAACAGTTTAATAACATTTTGTTTCATATTAGTGTCTGTGTGTGTGTGCAATTTATAATACTCTTAGCTATTTTAAGCTTTAAAGCTGTTTTCTTCTGTATACATGTAAATGGTACACAGCTCTGTCAGAGTAAATGAATTGCTTCTTTTTTTTTCTTTTTCCTTTTTTTTTTGAGACAGAGTTTCGCTCTTGTTGCCCAGGCTGGAATGCAATGGCACGATCTCGTCTCACTGCAACCTCTGCCTCCTGGGTGCAAGCGATTCTCCTGCCTCAGCCTCCTGAGTGGCTGAGATGACAGGCATGCGCCACCATGCCTGGCTGATTTTGTATTTTTAGTAGAGACAGGATTTCTCCATGTTGGTCAGGCAGGTCTCAAACTCCCGACCTCAGGTGATCCGTCTGCCTTGGCCTCCCAAAGTGCTGAGATTACAGGTATGAGCCACCACGCCCGGCCACGAGTTGATTCTTTACTTGACAGCAAGCAAAAGATTTCTGTTCTGACTCATTATTTTAATTTCAGTTTTCATGCTTATGAGACGGAATATTCTACTTGAAGCATAATTCGGGTTCCTATAGCTGCCCTGCCGTTTTTTCTCAGTTGCCTTTTCACAGAGGCATCAGTTATGATTCTGATTCAGAACCCTTGCAATGAATGCTTTTCTTTGCACTGCTTTTATAGCTTATTTGTTCTTTCTCCTTTCTAGAGCAGTGGTTTTCATAACAATTTCCCCATTATCTTAAAAACAGACTGCTTTGTTTTGTAAACAACACATATGTAAATAAACTTTGACTGTTGACAGGACCCCTTATGGTGCTGCTTCTGCCTGCCACCTGCCCTCTCACAGAGGCCCTAGAGGCAATCACTGCCATTCTGTGGGAAACGTCTAAAATAACTATTTTAGAACACCTAAGCAAAGTGTAGTGTAAATGGATGCCTTTTCTATGTAACGGATTGTTTATTCAAATGCCCAGCTTTTTTTTTTTTTTTTTTTTGGAGACAGAGTCTTACTGTGTTGCCCAGGCTGGAGGGCAGTGGCACAGTCTCGGCTCACTGCAACTGCCATCTCCTGTGTTCGCGCATGCCACCACACCCAGCTAATTTTTGTATTTTTTAGTAGGGACAGGGTTTCACCATGTTGGTGAGGCTGGTCTCGAACTCCTAACCTCGTGATCCGCCTGCCTCGGCCTCCCAAAGTGCTGGGATTACAGGCATAAGCACCACACCCGGCCCAAATGCCCAGCATTTAAGAAAATCAACCATTGCAAATTTCCTAAGTTAGAACATGTCCATCTTGGATGGACTTAGATTTTATGTAGCCTTCTCAAACAGGTAGATCAGTATATCTGAATCTACATAAAACTCCTAAAACTGATCTTTCAACACTCTGCCTCAATTCTGCCTGCTACTCAGTACGTTCCCTCCTAAAATTGAAGCTAGCTGCATGGACCAGTCCACAGTCCTGATTGTCCAGCGTCCCAAAGGCTAGAAAAGAGTTGTGATCTCTACCGTTAAGGAACTTGGATATGTGGTCAGTCATAAGACTCCTTGGTTGGCAACTCCTATTAGCAAGTACACTGTCATTCTGCTACATATATGGGTTTCCTTTCAAGCACCCATTTGTTGCAAAGGAGTTTGTAGATTGAGTGCTATTGTAGATGAATAGATTCCATACAAAATAATTATCTATAATTAACAGGCTCTTTTTAACATGAGATCACTGAAAACTCATAATTAAAACATTAAAAATGGGCCAGGTGGTAGCTCACACCTATAATCCCAGCACTTTGGGAGGTTGAGGTGGAAGGATTATGTGAAGCCAGGAGTTCAAAATCAGCCTGGGCAACATAGCAAGACCCCATCTCTACAAAATATTAGAAAAATAGCCAGGTGTGGTGGCATGTGCCTTCAGTCTCAGCTTACTCTAGAGTCTGAGGCAGGAAGATCATATGAGCTCAGGAGTTCGAGACTGCAGTGAGCTATCATCACACCACTCAGAGCAAGACTCTGTCTCCAAAACAAACAAGTGAGCAAAAAAACATTAGTGATGGATCTAAGGAAACTTAGCCAAGTTTTGATAACAGAACCTGGGCATTGTGGCATACTGTGTTCTATAAAAAGCCATTCAGCAACCTTCATCTATCTTTTATTCTGCTTCACATTTATTTAACTTCTGTAGTCCTTTAAAAAAGTCAATCTTGTTTTATTTAGTGTAACAGAAGAGAACTATAATTTCCCGCCACAAAGCCTCTTCAAGAAAGATTCTGAATGGAAGAGTGCAACAAAAGTCAGTCGTACATTCAGCTACATCAAGAATAAAATGTCCAGCAGCAAGAAGAGCAAAGTAAGTATTGCTGTGGGCATTGCTTGTGATCACCGTAGTCGGTCCTCTGTAGGATTCTGTCACAGCCTTTATACACGCCAAAACTGGTTAAATCATGGGGACATAAATGAAAATAAATTTAGGATTACTCTCTGAAATCGCCTAATATGTAAAGGAAAATAATAAGAAAAATAACAAGAAGTGGAACTACCAGTTACTGAATTTTCACTATATGCTAAGTGCTTTCCATATATTATTTAACCCTTTCAACAGCCCTATCAGATAGGTATTATCTCTCTTTTCTAAAAGTGATGTACCTTACCAAGGATGCTCCTCTAACGTGAAGAAGTAGTTCAAACCAGATCTCTTTGGTTTCAAATCCCATCCTCTTAAACCACAGTGCTTAAATCTGTAATATCAGTTTAAATGCAACAGAAGGATTTTATGCCAAGATCAAAGGATTGAAAATATTTACGGTTGGGTTTAGAGGGAAGGATTATCCTACGGAAGATTACAAGAACTTTTAAGATTAATATGATTTCTTAGATCTATTTCTAATTAGGAGCATTTAGAACATATTCTCTTAGTGCTTAAGAGATTAAATAAATATTTAAACCAAGTGTGTGAGAGTGTGTGTGTGTGTATAGAGGGCTCCACTCTTATCACCCAGGCTGGAGCACAGTGGTGTTCATAGCTCACTGCAGTCTTGAACTGCCAGGCTCAAGCAATCTCCTGCCTTGCACCTTAGCCTCCCAAGTAGCCAGGACTACAGTCATGCGCCATCATGCTGAGCTATGTTTAAATTTTTTTGTAGAGATGAAATCTTGCTGTTTTTTCCAAGCCAGTCTAACTCCTTACCTCAGGCATTCCTCGTGCTACAGCCTCTGAAAGCACTGGGTGTGATCCACCGTGCCCAGCCTAAAGTAACGTTTTTTATCTAGTTATTTTTTACATGCTCATTATGGGAATCTTCAAAATCTAAAAGTAAAAGAATGAAAATCTCCTGTAATAACCCCACTTAGTGATAACTATGCTTAATGTTTTGGTTTATGTATTTCTAATGTTTTTTAAAAATGTATTTTCAAAAGAAAGGGAGAAAAGAAGTTCACTTTCTTGTACTGATTCCCAGTGCTAAACCAAAACTGATTCTATTTCAAGTCCGTGGGGAAAATCTTTTCGCCTCTCATACCCTATTTGTCTACCCACAACACCCTCTAACAAAATAAAGACATAGATAAATAAAAATTTGAAATCAGTTAAGGAACTCTTGCAAGCAATCACTGTGTGTGCGCGCGCGTGCGTGTGTGTGTGTGTAGTATATACATGCATATACGATATATACACACGTACATACATGCATACTTAGAAGTAAGGGGATAAATAAACATTGAATTCAATAATACTGCCATAAAAGGGCATCGCCTCCTCCCTCACAAAACAAGGTGCACTAAGCTTCTCAAACCCTCAGTTCAGTGGGCTGATGGACATATAGCCAAAGTATTTTACCATGTTTTGTAAGATCTTTTGGTTTAGCAGATACATTCAGAGAAATTTTTCCACAAAACCTGCCACAAGAATTGTTTTCTCTTCATTTCTCCTGTCCAAGTACAGAATGGAGAGAAAGTAGGCAATCAGGGAGGGATGCAAAGAGTCTAGCAAATTATTTCTAGCATAATCAAACATAATAAACATTTAAGTATTAACTTCGGACTCAGCCTTGTTTTATAATTCAAAAAAAAAAATGACGGTCAAAGAGGGTAGAATGCTTTACCAGTATTCTACATATTTACATATTGGCAGCCAGGCTTAAAATAGAGCCTTACCTATTTTACTTACCACTGCTGGCTTGGATAATAGTTGGTATCAGCAAAAGAAAATCCCCTTGGATATATCAATATAAATTAGCCAAATATTATTAAATGACTTGTATAGTCTTAGCATTCCTCTAAGTGTTAACAGGCACCTAAGAGAACTAAAGCTCATAGTCATGACCTTGAAAAACTTTATGGTATAGTTTGGATGCATTCAAAATGTTTTTGTTGTTTTTTACTTTGCTTTTGAACTGCCGAATCTTGTCTTCAAACAAGCTTTTCATGGAAGACCAATAAATAAGTGGAGATTCCCCCTTTCTAGCCATCTCCCCAATGTCATGGAGTTTTAGAACAGAGCAGTGAATATACCACTGATCTCATGGATGAGGTAAAACACACACACAATGGGGAAAAAAACAATGTAAGATGGAATTTAGAAACTGGACCCTAACCTTTAAAAAAGTCTCATCCTGGCTTCCTTGTTTTACAGACTGAGGCACAGAGACATATGCTTCAAGTCACACAACCTCCTGTGATCTGACTTCCAGGAAGTAGTACTCATCATTTTGTGTTTAAACAAAATGTTACTATACAGTATAATTTTTTTCTTTTAACTTTTTAAATCTGAAAGGACTGGAGTTTGCTAGGAGGAGATGAGCAGAAAGGACAGGAGAAAACATACTTTGTGTGAGACTGAAATCTGTGATCACTGGTAGAAACTGTTTAGTGTCAGTTGATCTCTTGCCTCTGATCATCTCCTTTGTCAAAATGACAACACTCTTTTGCAATTGAGATTGGTTCCTCTTTCAGACTTGGCTTCAAGATTTGATCTCTTGGGGCCATGCTGTGTTTAGCAGTGGAAACTCAAAAAATTACAAATTCATAACCCTAGATTGTAGTCCATTTCCCATTACCAACTGTTTAGAGTGTCCTAGTGGCAACTGTAAGTCACCTTTTATAGTGAGTTGTTATTAGCTCACTTTTAAATAAAATTGGAACAGCTTGGCTTTTGTCAGTGTAGCAAAAGATGATTTTTTAAAAGTGTGGGGCGGGGCACAGTGATACACACGTATAATCTCAGAACTTTGAGGCTGAGATGAGAAGATCACTTGAGACCAAGAGTTCAAGGTCAGTCTGGGCAGTATAGTGAGATCTCATCTCTACAAAAAACTGTAAAATTAGCTGGGCGTAGTGGTGCACACCTCTAGTCCTAGCTACTCAGGAGGCTGAGGCAAGAGGATCAGAGCCCAGGAGTTCAAGGCTGCAGTAAGCTGTGTGCACTCCACCTGTGCAATGGAGCCAGATCCTGTCTCTTAAAAAAAAAAAAAAGAGAAAGGAAAGAAATAGAGGAAAAGCAGTATGTTTTGTGTTAAATACCCTCACTATGCTATGTATCTGCATAGCATTCTACCATGCAGAAGTAATTTATTTTCTAAATGGTAACATAAAAATTAATGAATATTAAATTTTGTTAGCATAGTGATGCTAACTCTAATCTTGTTCTTAACTATTGAATAATGTTACTTCTCCATAATGTTAACAAATTGAAAGTGCTACAATGGATATTGACACTGATTTTTCTGTGAAAATCACAAATTTTCAGTTTTCCAAAATTATTTTTTAAATAGATGCTGTGAGAGACCATCTGATCCAATTGTTTTATTAACCCACCATTCAATAAAACTAGACCTACATCTTTTAAAGGAAAAATTAAAAGCATCTACTGAATATGATATTAAAATGCCACCTGTAACTTAGAAAATTGTCTAAGGATTATTTGAAAATGTCTGCTTTCCTTTTGCCTGATATATATGTGTCTTTATGAAAATAGGTTATAGTGATTAACCTAGATATATTCCATTCAGTTGTATAGTTGTGATGATACACAGTTCTTAAACATGTCCAAAGAGGCCAAAAGCCAGTAGGCAGTAAACTGTTCACATTCCTAGGAAGGTAACATAGTTTGTCTGGGGTACTGGGTTTTGTATATAAACTTAAAAAGTTGAGTCCTTGATCCTATGTCCTTTTGAGAATTATCACCGACTGGCATAAGTGATTAGATTAAATATATTGTATGTTTTTGTTGAAGACGGGGGCCTAAACAGGAAGTAGAACAGGAAGACCGGCTGTTTCTGCTTTTGTCTTAGTATCTTTGAGAGAGAGTGCTGTTTCCTGCTAAGTAATTTTGCATGTTACAGAGTATTTAAACACTCATGCATGATGTTTGAGTTCACAAAGGGAGTGGAATGACCCTCTTTAAACCATCCTATCACACTGGTTTTCTTTTTTCTAAACCGCAATTACTTTTGCACCAACCTAATACTACGCTTTCTTCTTTGTAGACAAACAAGAGGTGGTTAGAAATGTTTTAGACAAATCTATTTGATTTGAAGTAGGTATTTTTGAGTGCACGGGTTAAATTCCTGCACAGCTGCAAGTATATACTACATGACTTTGTAACAGGAAGTTCAGTTAAAGCTCCTAGGTCCTGTGGTCTGTACGAAAAAGAGCTGTATCCATTAGCCTTTCAGAAGTGCCTCCTAGAGTAGTGTTTACAAAGACTTAATGTTAAATGTAATTCTCATTCCTTCTTTGATTAAAGATCTGTAACATGACAGTTGTTTGATCATATCATGTTTTCACAGTTGTCCAGAGTGTTCTTTTTATTGTAATTACATGTATAAAGGGATATTTTTGGAAAAGTGAAGAATCACCTTTGATAGTGTCCTAGTGCAGTTGTTACCTGCATCTATCCCTGTTAAATACCGTTAGCCTGTTTCCCCAGCACACAGCTAAAGCATTTTGCCAGTTGTTAAACATGGAAAAGTCAAACTTCAGAAAATAACTAGTCACCACTTTACCACAGGCAACTTCACTAAAAAGTTTTCTTAGGAAACTCATTGCATTTTATAAAATGAGGAGTCTATTTTAAAATAGATAAGATGTGTTCCTTAACTTCCCGTGTAAAACCTTGGCCCAAACCTTGCCAGAGTTCTTATATTGCAGCTTAAGCACTGTCCATACACACTGTTTTTGGGGGGAATGGGGTTTTGTTTCATTTCCTGTATCCTTTGTAACAAGGGTTGTTGGCTTTACCAGCAGCATTCAAACAGTTAAGACTGTCTTAAGGAAACAAGCAGTCTCAGCCCTCCCTCCTTCCCTTTCTCAACCAGTCTCTGGCTTCCTCTTACGGTTTCACTAATGGCAGCTCAAAGCTGCTGAGCTCTACCTTGACGGCATGCACCCCCGCTTCTGTGAGAGCACGTTTCCTGGCATGGGGGTCGAATCATGTCGATAAAATGGGGTCGATTTCATGAAGTACCCCACATAACAGTGAGATTCATAGGACCAAAGCATGGGGAGGTAAGAGCCTGACTTCTTTAAAGCACTAAATTCTAGTAAACACAGAAAGAGCCAGTGGAGTTGGTTGTTTTGTTTTGTTTCTGTCCTGGGAAGAACTAGTTTGGATTGTTGCAAAGGGAAGCTATTTCTTATTCAGGTTTGAGGAACATTACAAGGCTTGAGAGGATAAACTGGTTGCCATAAAAAGATCTTTTAAATGATTGAAGTATGCTTTAACTTTCCTGAGCAAAAAAAATCATGCTTTTCCATTTAACATTTTATGCATGGAAAAACCTTTAGCAAAATTTAGTTAAAAGAAAGAAATTATTTGAAAACCCCCAAATTTAGTTGTTATTATTAAAGTTTTATGTACTTTAGCGGTTACCAATTTTCACTCAGAACAGCTTCCTGTTTTGTAAAGTGGAGGAGTTTTTCTCCCTTCCTCTCTCATTATTTTTTATAATTCAAAAGTGTAGTAATTTGGCTCTTAGATGTTCATGATATGTATTTGATTAGCAAAAGACTTCACATGAATCATAGATGTAGCAATTATTTACCATTTCATTACAGTGGATGGGTTCTGAACAGAAAGTCAGAAGACTTGTGTTCCCATTTTGACTGTGCTGATCATCTGTTGTGTGACCTTTTGCAGGTCAGCCAACCTCTTCAGTCCCTGGCAGCATAGTGCAGTATATGAGAGCTGAGCTTTACAGTCAGCCCGATCTGAATCTTAATTTCAGCTTGAGCAGTTACTGGCGTGTGGCCTCAAATGCGTTATTATCATCTCTAAGCTTCAGTCTCTTCAGATGTAAAATGGAGATAGTACCTAGTACTTAATTCATTGGGTTGCTGTGAGAAAATACATGTAAATTGCCTATTACAGTGCTTAGCACGTAGTAACTGTTCAGATTTTTAGTGGTTATTTATTATCTTTATCCTCTACATTGGAAAATGGGAAGCATAACGCTCACCCTGTCCACTTCAGAGTCACTGAGTCACATGAAATGATGTATGTAGAAGACATTGATTCAAAATGTAAGGCATTTAGTAATTGTCATGATCACTGACTTGGGACACCCATTTTCCTGGAATTTTTTTAAGGACATAATAGTACTGGCAATAGGTAAAACCTCCTACCTTGTGAATGGTAGTTCTTTGTAGTCCAATTGGTTTGAAAGGAAATTATTTCATTGATACTAATTAGCCAGCCAAGTACTCTGCCAAACAGTGCTTAAAGGACCTTTTACGAAGAGCATGGTTATGTCCCCATGGTCCTGGCCTCCTAAGGATGGTGTCCACCTGAAATGTCCCTGACTGCTTTAGATATTTAATTAAGGACCCAGCATTCATCAGTCGTTCTGCAGGTTTTCAAGGTTTGAATTCCTTTCAGTTCCTCTTCATGACTGTATAAGCTTTGATAACAACCTCTCTTCGATTGAGGCTTGATGTCATATGAGTCCTGTGCTTTCAGTCTGTCTCTAGAACATTTCTGACATTCCTACATTATTCTTGAGGTGACATGGCCAAGGTATTCTGGCACTTAGAGCTCCTGACTCCCAGCCCGTGACCCCACTGGTCACCCAGTCTGATCTCTCCTTTGCTAGTGTCCCCTGCGCTTTTTACCTGGCCTGGTTATGACCTGCTCAGTAAGTAGAAGCACCTGGGCAGTGGCTGGGCACACAGGAAGCACAAGATGAGTATCAGTTTCTGTTGCCACTCTGACAAGTGAGGGAAGACCACAGGAAAGAAAGGAACTTCACAAAAGAGGTCAGAGAGCACGGCTTAGGAAGGTTATCTTTCCAACCTAGGGACATGCCTGCTTTTCCTGCCTTCCTGCACCCCTAGGTACTCAGGGTAGGGGAGTGAGCTACTAAGCCTTGGGACTTCCTTTCCCTAGTACTCTGTTTTCTTAAAGGAAGTGACCCTGTTGGTAACTAGCTTGAGGAATGACAAAGGTGGCTTTTGAGAAAAATTATTAACAAGGCTCCTTCCTGTCATCTGTGCATTCTCCTATCCTCCGTGCCCTGCACCGTTATCCTTTAGCCACTCCCCAATTTCTTCTATCTTCCCTGCTTACATCAAAACTTCCGTTCCATTACTGCAAGCAATACCTTTCTATGTTGGCTTAGGAGAATAATGAGCTAATGAAACTCATTTCCAGTAAATTATGAGTAATTAATAATATTCCTAAGTGTTACTGTGTATTCAGTTTGTGCCAGGCACTGTGCAAAATGCTTTAGAAATGTATTATCTCACCTAATTCTCATATGTTTTAAAAAACATATGAGATGGGTACTTTTGTGATTATTCCCATTTGACAAATGAGAAAACTAAGGCTCAGAGAAATAATTTACCCAGGGTCACATCATTACCAAGTAGTAGTAGTAGTAGTAGTGGTAGTGGTGGTGTTGGTGTTGGTGGTCATGGTAGTAGTAGTAGTAGTAGCACCTGAATCTGAACCAAGGTCTGGTACCATTATCCGTATTCTTAACCACTGTGTGGTTTTCCAGTCTCCCCCTCTTATCAGTCTCTTCTTGCCAGTTTGAAAATTAGGCCAAAGTTAATATTTATAAACCTTAAAATTCTAATTAGCAGAAACTGAAAATGTATATGTGGGGCATATTTATGTTTCTAACTAAAGTAAAGGAGGAAACTTCATAGGTACTCCCTCACTTAGGGATATGCGATTGATGTGAGAAAGTTAGAGAGGAGCCTCGGCAATTTTTCATGCCACCCAGGCATCTTTCTCTCCCTCAGGCCAATCCCAGAATTGCTACCACCCTTTCTTCTGCCTTCTGCCTAAAGCTGACCTCTCTTCCTGTGTGGACTGTGCTGTAGCTTGCTGAGGAAGGACTGCGCTGAGGCGTCAGAAGCCCTCCTTGCAGTACTGGTCCTTGGGCATTGTGTCTATCGGTAGAAGTAACCAATGGATAAGCCACTTCCAGAACTATTCAGCCTGCCCAGTTTTCATGTGAATTTTCTAATGTAGCTTGCATGCCAGCACCTTAATTAAAACACACACACACACACACACACACACACACATACACACACACTTTGCCCAGAACTTTCTCACTCTTGTCCAAAATAGTCACCAGCCACTGTTGACCACATGCCATCTGGGTGCCCAGGTAAGGAGAAGGCCCTCCAGTGTTTAATTAACTGTGGATTCTTTTCTTTCCTTCGGCAGGAAAAGGAAAAAGAAAAAGATAAGATTAAGGAGAAGGAGAAAGATTCTAAAGACAAGGAGAAAGATAAGAAGACTCTCAACGGGCACACTTTCAGTTCCATTCCTGTTGTGGGTCCTATCAGCTGTAGCCAGTGTATGAAGCCCTTCACCAACAAAGATGCCTATACTTGTGCAAGTAAGAGACGTGCTTCTTCCTCTCTCATGAGATGGAACTCTCTTGGCTCAGGAAAGCTCATTTCTAGTTTCCTGTCCACCCTACTCCTTATCTGTTCCTCATTTATGTGGAGAAGTAACCCTTTTTATATCTTTCTTTAGACATGATAAAAGAAAGACATTCTAGATATATAACATACAGCCTTTGTTTTTTTTTTTTCAGACAACCCCAATTTCAAATACACAGTCAAGTTAAGATGGTTCAACTTACAGTTTTTTAACTTTACAATGGTTCAAAAGCAGTACACATTCAGTATAAACTGTCTACCCATACACTCATTTTGTTTTTCACATTTAGTGCAGTAGTCAGTAAATTACATGAGCTAGTCAACACTTGATCATAAAACTGGCTTTGTGCTAGATAATTTTGGCCAACTATAGTCTAATATAAGTGCTTTGGACATGTTTAAGATAGGCCAGGCTAAGCTATGATGTCCAGAAAGTTAGGTGTATTTAAATGCATTTTTGACTTATAGTATTTTCAACTTACCACGGGTTTATGTGGATGTAGCCTCATTGAAAGGATGAGGAGCATCTGCACTCTGTTCTATGATCTCTAAACCACTCCACATTTTAAAAGTCAGTGTCAGCATCAAAATTACCCATAGCCCCAAACCCTAAAGCTACTCAGTGGTCTTTTGTTAGATCATATGTGCTCATTTTTATTCTATTACTTTGGTGTATGCTTCAACCATTACCAACATTAAGCCATAGTGACTGCCAAGGGAGAACACCTCCATGCACAGAGACATTCTGTGTTGATCTGCTGAAAGCCAGGTCTGCTAACTGAGCATTGTTCCTGGTTTTGATAAGACACTCCCAGGAGTTGCTTAACTTTTTCTGTACAAAACGAGATAAAAAGTATCTTAGGTGTCGTGAGCCACATGGTCTCTGTCACAATTCTTGAACTCTGCAGTTGCAGCGCAAAAGCAGCCATTGGTTTATGTATTATAAACCAATGAGTGTGATTCCAATAAAACTTCACTTACAGATACTGAAATTTGAATTTCATAAAATTTTTGTTATGTAATAATTTGATTTTTTTTTTTTTTTTTTTTGAGATGGAGTTTCACTCTGTCGCCCAGGCTGGAGTGCAGTGTTGCAATCTCGGCTCCCTGCAAGCTCCGCTTCCCGGGTTCACGCGATTCTCCTGCCTCAGCCTGCCGAGTAGCTGGGACTACAGGTGCCCACCACCACACCCAGCTAATTTTTTTGTATTTTTAGTAGAGACAGGGTTTCACTATGTTAGCCAGGATGTCTCGATCTCCTGACCTTGTGATCTGCTCATCTCCGCCTCCGGAAGTGCTGGGATTGCAGGTGTGAGCCACCGCACCCGGCCAGTTTTTTTATTTTTAAAAACTATTTACAATGTAAAAATTATTCTTAGCTCATGGGCTATACAAAAATAGGCTTCAAGCCACATTTAGCCCACAGACCCTATTTGCACATTTTTGCTCTAAGGCAGTGCATTTCAAATTTTGTCAGTGTACAGATCAAAAGTAGTATTTGTAGAGCATACCAGGGTAAATCAAGGAGGCTGCTTGTGGTCAGAGGTGAGTTCCAGCCAGCCCAGGCCCAGCCCAGTCACCCAGAAGACTGAGGCAATTAACCTGATATTATACCTATAACCAATTCAGACAAAATAGTAACGAATTCAGATGTCAAGAAGCAACTCTCAGACCATGATGTCCTGAAATCTTGTTTTCAGTCATTTATGTTGGATATCCCAAGTAATTTCTTACTAAAAATAGTTAACTTACTCGTTAAGTTGCCCAGGCTAGTCTTGACCTCCTGACATCAAGTGATCTTCCTGGCTTAGCCAGCCTCCTGAGTAGCTGGTATTTAGGCATGCACCACTGTGACTGGTAGAAATTTGAAATGTTTAAAAGTGTATTTGGGCCAGGCATGGTAGCTCACACTGTAATCATAGCACTTTGGGAGGCCAAGGCGAGCGGATCACCTGAGGTCAGGAATTCGAAACCAGCCTGGCCAACATGGCAAAACCCCATCTCTATTAAAAATACAAAATTAGCTGGGAGTGGTGACACATGCCTGTAACCTTAACTACTCGGGAGGCTGAGGCAGGAGAATCTCTTGAACCTGGAAGTGGGAGGTTACAATGAGCCGAGATCATGCCATTGCACTCCAGCCTGGGCAACAGAGTGGGACTCCATCTCAAAAAGCAAAAAAAAAAAAAAAAAAAAAATGTGTATTTGGACAGATTGGAACATACTTCTATGATGATTTCCACTCACTTTCTTGCATGGAAGAGGAGTGGAGTTCCAGCTAGCACACAGCCCACAGCCTGTCTAATCTGTGCTACAGTTCCTGTGACTTTTTGAAATGATTGACTTTATGACACACATTCATGTAAAATGATTTTTATGGATGTTATAGCCCCAAAGTAGTCAGCAACACTATTTGTTTTACTGTCCTGTTTTTTCAAAAGTAACAAAAAGCCATGAGAGCTCTCACCCAAATCCTTATGCATCCCTGTGGGCAGAGATCACACACATTAATATCATCCTTCGTTTGTGACTTACCAGACCATTGAGAGCCACTACCACATAGTAGTAATTTCATGTAACCTCTAGGAAACAAGAGACTATCACTATTCAGTATTCCTCCGGTGTTTATTTTGGAACCCAGGTTCTAATAGGACTCTTTTCTGGGACACCAGTTGAAGGTCTGTAGTTTAGTTTTTTAGCCACTGGACACAGCCTCTTAGTACTGGAATAACCTGGTTGCCTAGAGCAGTAGTCACCAAGCACTTTCTAGCATGTTCACCTATTATTAAAACATTTTTAGCATACTCACATAGGATACATACACAACATAAAAAATACATACAAGTCCTACTATGCCATACTTTCAAAGAGCTCATTCTAAAAATAAGAGATGTCTCAGAATTGCCATTTTCTTGTTTTCTGGTTAGTTATTAGTATGATTACTGTTGTCTTTGATTCATGACTTCTTTGAAGGAATTTGTGTAACTCTCTTCATTTTCATTTGATTTTAGTTGAAACCAGGTAATATAATCCATAAGCCCACTTTACTGGGCACCTGTACGTTTCCATTAATCACAGTATACTGAAAGTAAACAAATGTGGATTATGCATGCCTAGCCCACCTGCTGAGTGAAGAACACCCCACTCCCTTGAGAAACCTCTAGTGTCACATATAAAGTGAGGCTGCCTAAGGTAAAGACTGAGCGAGGCACCTGCCTATCAGTTAGACGTTAACTCAATATTTCTTCTACCTTAAGAAGTCAACTTAAATAAGAGCTGTAAAATCTTCCTCCTGTGTTCCGAGGGATTGTTTTTTTCATCACTCCTTGCAATGTGCCAGTTCTTCTTTTGGGGAGCACTGATCTCAGAAAAACGGGAAGAGGCTATATTTCTTGATTGGCAGTATGAAACTAATATTCAGGGAACTTCATCAGTAAAGCAGACTAGATACCTGCCTTCTGCTATAGAATATAAAATGCTAGATAAAATATATTTTTAAAATATTAATACATAGCTGAACCTGCCAAATAGAAAATCCCTGAGGGAACTCAGAGCAGTAAAGAGCATGACCCCTCATTTGGGGGTCAAGATATATGACCTCAGGGTATGTAGTGGGAGCCGGAACTGAGGCCCCTGTATAAGAAACGCTGTTTTAAGACTAACATCCATGATGAAGGGCTTTGAAAAATTCTACCTGCTGGCCTTCAGAAGCAGAAAGGAACCTTGCAGTCTCCTCAGGACCCTGAGTGAGAATTGAGGAATCTGGAGTCCAAGTTTACACTGTCTGTATGTGCTGGAACTTCAGGCTAAGAAACTTTCACAAGACGTTTCATGAAATTCCAGTGTAGGAATGACAGATCCTTGAGGGACCCAGCTTGTAGCAGATGTAGAACTGCTCCATTGGATTAGGTTGACAAAACAGTATACCCAAGACTACCACAAGAGGAAAAAATCCTGTGAAGCTGAGCTCACAATAAAAGATACATAGATGCCACATAAGGAAGTAAACCACTGTGAGGAAGAATTAGGAGATATACAAGCAAGAGATGTTGAAAATCACTAAAAGGGGCCAGGTGTGGTGGCTCACGCCTGTAATCCCAGCACTTTGGGAGGCTGAGGCGGGCAGATCACGAGGTCAGGAGTTCAAGACCAGCCTGACCAACATGGTGAAACCCTGTCTCTACTAAAAATACAAAAATTAGCCAGGCATAGTGATGTGCGCCTGTAATCCCAGCTACTCAGGAGGCCGAGGCAGGAGAGTCTCTTGAACCCAGGAGGCGGAGGTTGCAGTGAGCTGAGATCGTACCGCTGCATACCAGTCTGGGCGACAGAGCGAGGCTCTGTCTCAAAAAAAAAAAAACAAAAAACAAACAAACAAAAAAACCGATAATTACTAAAAGGATGAAACAAATGGAATCTATAATGGAAAAAAAAGATGTAACAACTAATGGGTAGATTTAAAAACAGCTGAGTAAAACTTCAAGCATGCAAATAGTCACTGAAAGGTATTCATGGATTTTTTTCAAATATTTCAACATATTGTCCTGATTTATAATTGTTTATAAAGGAAGAAAATGGCTTCTACTCTGTTGTCTGCATTAGTAAGGGGAGAGCTTCAGTCTAGAAAATCTTAATGACTTCACACTGGATTTATTTTTTACATTTAATTATCAATAATTATACCCTTAAGTCCTTGAACTTATATGAAGTCAATCAACAAAGTTCATTTGGCTGAATTCTGCAAGCAACTGTGTTTGATATGTGATTCATTCAAAAGCAGTTTGTCAACAAATATTTATTGAATATCAGTATAAGCCAGGCACCCACAGTGGCTTAAAAAAAAAAAGGAATTCTAAAGTATGATCCTTGGTACTTATTTATTGTAACATTGTTTATATTCTGGAAAAATTGAAAGCAATTTAAATATTCATCAATAAAATATAGTATATTTTGTGTAGCATATAGATGGATAGGCTGATACTAAATAGAGAATATAGGGGCCAGGCGTGGTGCCTCACGCCTCTAATCCCAGCACTTTGGGAAGCCGAGGCAGGCAGATCACTTGAGGTCAGGAGTTGGAAACCAGCTGGCCAACGTGTTGAAACTCCATCTCTACTGAAAATACAAAAATTAGCCAGGCGTGGTGGTGCCTGTAGTCCCAGCTACTCGGGAGGCTGAGGCAGGAGAATTGCTTGAACTTGGGAGGCAGAGGTTGCAATGAGCCAAGATCAAACCACTACACTCCAGCTGGGAGACAGAGCAAGACTCCGTCTCAAAAAATAAATAAAAAGAGAGAACATAGGACAGATCAGAGGTTGCCAAACTTTTTCTGCAAAGGAACCAACGGTATATTAGGCTTTGCAGCCCATCAGGTCTTTGTCATGACTACTGGACCCTGTCCTTGTAGCACAAAAGCAACCATAGACAATGGATATAACTGTGTTCCAATAAAAAATTTATTTACAGGCCTGGCACGGTGGCTCATGTCTGTAATCCCAGCACTTTGGGAGGCCTAGGTGGTTAGATCACTTGAGGTTAGGAGTTTGAGACCAGCCTGGCCAACATGGTGAAAACCCATCTCTACTAAAAATAGAAAAATTAGCCAGGCATGATGGTGCACGCCTGTAATCCCAGCTACTTGGGAGGCTGAGTTGGGAGAATCACACGAACCCAGGAGGCAGAGGTTGCAGTGAGCCAAAATTGAGCTGCTGCACTCCAGCCTGGGCAACAGAGCGAGACCTTGTCTCAAAAAAAAAATTTACAAAAATAGGCAATGGGCCTAATTCAGCCCAAGGACCATAGTATGCCAAGCCTTGGGAGATATCTGCAGGTACAGACAGAGCTCTCCAAGACATTTTGATGAGTTGAAAAGTCAGTAAATACAACAGTATATACAGCATGATCCCAGTTTATGGAAAACACTAGTTTATATAAATTTACAAAAATAGGGGTGCGGTGGCTCACACCTATAATCCCTGCACTTTGGGAGGCCAAGGCAGGTGGAACACCTGAGGGTCAGGAGTTCGAGACCAGGCTGGGAAACATGGTGAAACCCCATCTCTACTAAAAAACAAAAAATTAGCCAGGCATTGTGGTGCACATTTGTAATCCCAGCTACTCAGGAGGCTGAGGCAGGAGAATCGCTTGAACCCGGGAGGCAGAGGTTGCAGTGAGCCGAGATTGCATCACTGCACTCCAGCCTGGGCAACAAAAGTGAAACTCTATCTATTAAAAAAAAAAAAATGTACAAAAATATCTCAAAGGCTATACACCAAACTGTTAACAATCTGAAAAAAAAGAAATAAGGAGAAAAGGAGTTGAAGAAAACTCTTTATCTTATTCTTTTATATTGTTTGAATTTTTTTTTTTTTTTGAGATGGAGTCTCACTCTGTCGCCCAGGCTGGAGTGCGGTGGCCGAATCTCGGCTCACTGCAAGCTCCGCCTCCCGGGTTTACGCCATTCTCCTGCCTCAGCCTCCCGAGTAGCTGGGACTACAGGCGCCGGCCACCTCGCCCAGCTAGTTTTTTTGTATTTTTTAGTAGAGACGGGGTTTCACCGTGTTAGCCAGGATGGTCTCGATCTCCTGACCTCGTGATCCACCCGCCTCGGCCTCCCAAAGTGCTGGGATTACAGGCTTGAGTCACCGCACCTGGCCTATTGTTTGAATTTTTAAAGAATGTACTTACATATTATTTGTATGTTTAAAAATAAAATGTAGATATTGGACCACTGATAGTTTCAAAGGTTTTTCTAGTTATTTATCAGCTGATCTCTGACGAAAGCACAAAATAGGTTGGTGTTTGATTCGAGAATTTAATGAACAAAGCAGAATTACTACCAGAACAGAGTAACCTTATAAGCCTTAAGGAGAGTTGTTCTACCACTTATTGATAGCACCTGCTTGAATCAGAAATAGGATAGTTGATCTACCAACTCTCAGTTCTGGATTGTGATGTGAAACATCAGGAGATTTAAGGTTGAAAGTTATAGACAATCTTTTTGAAGACCTGAAGAATCTTGTGCTATAGAGGACAATAGATTTAAGAATTATTGGTTTATGGTTATAATGAGTGGCTGTACCTTTCCATGACTAACTCCAGATAATTTTGCAATTTTAAGTTCAGGTTAAAAGAAGTTGTCTAATATATGCCAGTGTATATTTAGCCTTGTAATGCCATTGACTTGTGTGTACACATTATTTCTAGGTTACGAATAGTTGAAATTTGCCCTCTTTGGCTGTATTAAGTCTTTGTCTACATTAGACTATCACTCAGAATTAAACCTGTAACTGGCATATAATAAATTTATCAGATAGCAAAAATATTCAGTTAATGTAGGAGAATGCACAGGCATCCTAAGCCCATTTTTGCTTTCTTGAAACATCTTCTTGTTAAACATAATAGAAATTATCTTTTACTGGACTCCCTGGATGATGAAACACACATAGCTAGGACACCACAAATTATTGGATTCCTTATGATATCATTGTCATATGTGCTAGAACCACCTCTGGAGAGCAAGATCTGGGTTACCTCTTATAGACTTCCATTGCCCAGTGATGCCAGAGCTACCCATGAAGAATCACTTGTGTAGGGTTTGGTATTGACTGGGGAAAACTGTATGAAAGGTTTGAGACTCTGAGATTCTCAGCCACACTTCTGTATAGTGACTAAATAGTTTAATGGATAGAGCAGTAGCTTTCAGGATGTCAGGTGTTTGGAAGTTCCACAGATTTCTGAATGTATATATATTTAAAACTACATAAAAACATACATTCTTAAAGGTATAATTCCCAGATTTTAACATCAATATATTAGCTTTAGCTATCAGCCTACCTACTCATTTGTATTTTTCCTTCCATCTCTAATTAATTGAAGATTATACTGTGATTGCAAGGCAAGCCATTAAAAAAAAAAGCTGCTAATTTTGATTATTTATCTACTTGAGGAACGTTAAGATGTTCTCTGTATCATGTACTCGAAATTAAATATAGAAATAAATTAGAGGTTATGGTAGATAAGTGAATTGCAAATGTCACGTACCTCTGATTTCACATTTTTTAGTTCATCACAGCAACTTCATTGTTCTCATTAACTTTAAAAGTAAATATTAAAATTGCAACTCAGAAAATAAATCTGTACTCTTTTACACATTTGAACACAGTATATTAATATTTTATTTCATATAAGACTTTTTAAAGAGTTTTTCTAGTGTTTTGGAAATCCAGTGAAATAGTGGATTGGCTACTGGTTCTGTGCTGATAAACACTTATAAGTGGAATGGGACTTTTTTGGTTGAACCTATAAATTTTAATATGAAGTCACCCAAGGAATTTGCTTTTTCTGGAAGCACATTATTTCATGAAATCCAGTGTGTTATCACTAGACTAAAGTCTTGTCTGTTTGGGAAGTCTGTCAGTGGGGATAGGGGTCATAATAACCTTTGCTAGTTGTTCTTTGATTTTTGGTAATAGCTTGATCTAATCGAACATCAGAGATTATCTTAGTTCTGCCTGCTCAGCAAAAACCAGAAAAAAGATGTAACATATTTGAGGGATGTTTTTTGTTTTTTGTTTGTTTGAGATGGAGTCTGTCTCTGTCACCTAGGCTGGAGTGCAGTGGCGCATCTCTGTCACCTAGGCTGGAGTGCAGTGGCGCAGTCTCAGCTCACTGCAACCTCCTCCTCCCAGGTTCAAGCCATTCTTCTGCCTCGGTCTCCCGAGTAGCTGGGACCACAGGAACATGCCACCACACCTAGCTATTTTTTTTGTATTTTTATTAGAGATGGGGTTTCACCATATTGGCCAGACTGGTCTTGCACTCCTGACCTCAGGTGATCCACCCTCCTCAAACTGTCAAAGTGTTGGGATTACAGGTGTGAGCCACTGCGCCTGGCTATATTTGAGGTTTAAACTAAAAAGAATCAGACAGCAAAAAGGAATAGTTTAAGTTAGGCTTGATTGTTACCCTAATAATATACACCTAAGTTTCAAAAATACATTCTTTAATTTGCATACCACCTTACTCCAGAAGTAGTGCTGAAATAGTCTCAGCATCTAGTGATAGCATTAAGGTTTGTGTAAGACAGTCTGCAGCCTGCCTCTTATAAAAAGAAGGGGGTAGACCAGGCGTGATGGCTCACGCCTGTAATCCCAGCACTTTGAGAGGCCAAGGTGGGCAGATCACGAGATCAGGCGTTCGAGACCAGCCTGGCCAACATGGTAAAACCCTGTCTCTACTGAAAATACAAAAAATTAGCTGGGTGTGAGCTTGTAATCCCAGCTACTCGGGAGGTTGAGGCAGGAGAAGTGCTCGAACCCAGGAGGCAGAGGTTACAGTGAGCGAAAGATCGCGCCATTGCACTTCACGTCAGCCTGGGCAGCAGAGTGAGACTCTGACTCAAAAAAAAAAAAAAAAAAAGGGAGCGAAAAGGATTGTATATAATCATCTTCTCAAATGAACCGAAGTAATGGGCTGATTATCCTCAGCTTCCTGAAGAACCTGAATATTTGTATGTATGAAGTCCCATGTGTTATCTTGGCAGGAAGTAGAAAATATGGGTAATTTGGGGACCCAGAATCTTTTGTCACTTCCCTCCATTGCCTCTCATATCCAAGATCTTCCCAGGAGTTGTAGGAAATGTAGCGTCCATGCAGTTAGTCATTTACCTCCTAGGAAACCTTTGTGCTCTTGGGAGACAGTGGCTTCCCATTGTGGTTAAGCGTAACCATGTTTGCCTGATGCCTGGATAGAGCTTCATACCCTCAGCACTGCCTAGTCACCTTTAACTTGTGGTTAGAAAGATCAGCCATATAATCCGTCATGATGATATATTATGATGATTTATACAAGAAACTGGGACTTTTTTTTATCTCAGCCAAAACTACTCTTGTTTTAGGATTAGGTGACTTTCACAGAGTTAATAGAGGAATGTCCTTTCAACTCTTATTTCTCTGTTATGTAAAGCTGTCCTTGAATAATCAGCTGTTCTTTCCAGCTGCCACAAATAATTCGTTCTTTGAAAATCTTAGTGACTTAGTGGAGTCCTTCAGAATAAGGAATTTGTTATGTTCAGGTTTTGGGGTCTTGCCAGTGGTTCTGTTTTGCTTGCTTTAAACAGATGTAAAATGATACTGAGATTATTGCTGATTTATTTTCTGTTGTGCTAGCAGCATTTCAGTACTTTTGTGGTAGGTTGTTTCTTTTACGTAAAAATAAACAAACCAGCTGCAATCTAAGTAGGAACACAAGAATTTAGAATGTGTGTGATGGTTAAATTTTGCTTCTGATTTCGTCAGGAAAAGTTGCTCTCTGGACAGACAGTTTTCTGGCATTTATATAGTTCATTGCTTATGTGAGAAAGTAAAATACATATTGATTAAAGGAAGGAAATTTATTACTTAGGGAAAAGGATGGTAAAAAAAAAAAAAAAGACCCTAAGCAATAAAGGCAGTTCTTTTTTAAGCAGAACACTTTCATTTTGTTTCATTTTTGTTTACCAGTGTTCTTATGAAAACTGCTGTTGGGGCTACTTCAGCTGAGATGATTTGGCTCTTTTTTGTGGCTTTCCTCTTGTTCTGTACATCAGCACTGTGATTATTACACCAGCTACAAGAACATCTCACATGCCTTTGGCATATAAGCACTCTTAGTCCAGATAGGGCGATGTCTCAAATCCCCCAAAGATTTTATTTATTGGCCAGGTGCAGTGGCTCACGCCTGTCATCCCAGCACTTTGGAAGGCTGAGTGAATCACCTGAGGTTAGGAGTTTGAGACCAACCTGGCCAACATGGCGAAATACCATCTCTACTAAAAATACAAAAAATTAGTCAGGCATAGTGGCACGGACCAGTAATCCCAGCTACTCAAGAGGCTGAGACAGCAGAATCGCTTGAACCCAGGAGTCGGAGGTTGCAGTGAGCCAAATCATACCACTGCACTCCAGCTTGGGTGACAAAGCAAGACTCCATCTCAAATAAATATATATATATATATATATATATATTTAATAATTTTTTTTTTTTTTGAGAGATAGGGTCTCACTCTGTTGCCCAGGCTGGAGTGGAGCAGAGTGATCATGGCTCACTGCAGCCTTGACGTCCCAGGCTCTAGTGATCCTCCTGCCTCAGCCTCATAAGTAGCTGGTGCTATAGGCATGCATCACTATACCTGGTTAATTTTTGTGTTTTTTGTAGAGGTGGGGTTTTGGTGTGTTGCCCTTGTTAAAGATTTTAAACAAGAAGTTGCAGAAAGAATTTTGTAGAATGCATTTCTAAATTTGCTCATATTTAACTTTTTTGTTTTATTTTCATTTTCTTGATTAGAGTTGAAATGATAGGAGAAAGTTGTACATTTCTGTCCTTAAAGGTAATTCTTCAGCTCGTGTCCTGGAGAAGGATCAGGTCATTTTTCCCAGTTAGATTTTGCTGCTCACATCTGTAGGCAGAACAGTCAGAAGTCTTCAGCCTATTCCCAAATGATGGTCAGTGGACTAAAGTACTAGAAGACCTCTTTTGTCAGAGCCCTGGCTATATATGACTTAGCTCACAAAGATGACTCGTTTCTATGTAGGCAGTCCTTTGATATTCTGTCATTTCATTTCAGTTTGCATAGCCACTCCTCTTATAATTGTATAAAGTTGATTTTCTTAAGTTAGCCTCGCTAATGGTTTGTTTTATTTTTCTTCCCAAAGATAAAAAACACATAGTATATAACCATTCTCCAAAGATCTTTGGTGGTTGGTGGCATGGGCTAAAAAAAAGATACAGCAATAGATAGATGATAGTTTCTAGTCATGTGGATTTAACTTCATTTTCTTTAGTTTGATGCCTCCTTGTAGCAAAGAAAGAAGTTGAAAGCTGGGCTGTTTGTTTTAAGTTCAGAGGAATCCAATTAGGGGTTAGCTCTGTTCCCATAAACCACTGTGCTGAGACCTTTTTGAAAAATTTTAAAAAATAAAAGCATATTGCCTGCTGCTATTAGGAAATCTATCAAATAAATAAATAAAAGGCCAGATAATTCTCTGATCTTCATAACAGCATGGTATGGTTTGTGGCAGAGAGCTTAAAAATGTATTAGATTTGCCTTCAATTCTTGTGTTCTTGGTAATTTTCTGTTTTCCCAAACAGAGAGTAAGATTTTAATCTCATGACTTTGGCTGATGTCAGTGGGGCTGAAGTTTCTAAATCACCCACGCACAGCACTAAAACTGTCACTGTTAATTGAGTCCAGGACAACTTGGAAACAAGTTGAGTGTTTTTCAAGTAGGTACTTCAGCATCTTAAGGAGATGTCCATGCAAACTATCACTAAGACAAGACTCATGACCATAATATAGAGCCTGTTAAACTTCCAACTGGGTTGTGGGTTTGGGGACATGTTTCAATTAATTAAAAGTGAATTTATATGAAAAGTTCTTTACTGGAAGCACATTTTAAATGATTTTTTTTTTCTGCTTTTATGATTCATCTCAGACACTCAGACACTAGCCTGAGAGTTTGAATAATGCTGAAGCCTTTTTAAAAGTGATAGTGCCACTCCCTTAAAAATCATCATTGTTTAAATCTCTGTAGGGTGTTGGAACTGGTTGGGAAGAAAGGAACAGAAAGAACAGAACTTGGAAACAAATTTTACCCATAGTTTCTTGGTCACTTTTGCAGATCAGAGTTAGTAGCTGGTTCTCTAGCAAATCTACCACCTCCTGTGTTGCCTTTAGGTGCCTAAAATATTCTAGATGTTCAATAAAACAAAAGAAAAAAATGTGCTTTTATAACTGGATTATAAGACAATAAAATCTTATTTTTAAGTTATCACAAGATGTGATAAATGGATTATTCAAAAGGATATGGAAATGCTTATAAGCAAATCCAAGGAACTTTGAAAGACAGAGTGTGATGATTTTTTAAAAATCAAAAATTTTTTTAATTTTGAAAAATGTTAATACAAAGTATTATACATAGGTAATTTAACACATATGTGTCCATGATTCAAAATGAACACATAGTAATATTCTGTCATACTGCTTCAGATTGTTTCACTTTTTAAGAAACCATTATGATTAAGTTCGGATTCCCCTTTGTTTCCCTGCCCCATGCATCTTCCTTCCTCCCCAAGGACAAGCACTGTCATGAATTCAGTGCATTTGTAGTCTGTGTTTTATAATTTATTCTCATATATAAACAACATATAATTTGTTTTTGTTTTTAGCTTACATAAATGCTACCGTACAATACCTCTCATTTTGCAATTTGCTTTATTCTCTTCAGTATTATATATTGAGGATTCAGCATGCTGAAAGACATAGATCTACTGATCATTGACTTTGCCTGCTTATAGTCTTTGCATACTTTTTGTGTAGAAGGGAAAGAGAAATGGACTTAAAGATGATGTATTTGAAAGACTTTAGCTGAGCTGGGTTTTGTGAAGAGAAAGGGTTTGGGTGGGGTGGGCTTTCAAGTCTGTGCATGAGAAGGAGATGATGGATCAACTAATGGGAGGGGAAGAAACCAGAAAGGAGCATGCCAGCTGCAAGTCCCAGACATCTCTGTGGCAGAGGAGGGGAGGTGCACCATACACCCTGAGTAAGAATAGTGCTTGTGAGGATGGGCAGAAACACATTTTGGCTTACTAGAAAATAAATAAAGTCGTTTGCCTCGACCACTTTGTTACGCTTCTTGCTGTGGGTCCAGCAGCCTGAAACTCACTTACCCATCTAATAGAAGCACAGCAGAGGGAACCTGGGAGAAAATGTGATTCCTCCTTTTTAATTTTATAGATGAGGAAACGGGGGCCTGTCCAGAAGGGACTTGTGCTAGGATCATACTAACTAATAAGCAAAGCCAGGACCTACGTCAAATTTAGTTTGACAGCTGTTTGTCCTTTTGTGTTACTAAATTGATTTTTGACATACTGTAATCAAGGCTGTAATAGGGCATTCATCTAATTTTAGTTTAAATAGGCATAGTAGAGCCTACAGAGGGGCATTTGAATAGGATGCATGAGCCAGGCACTATGCTAGAGAGGCTTAATTCAAGATTCAGCAGTGGGTGAATGTTCCCTGCCCCAGAAAGGGGATAGAGAAAAACCCAAGAGAATCTCAGTACACTGTGTCGGTGGTATTAAGGAGGAGACCTGTGAACCAAGTGGTTGTTAAAGGAAGTGTTACAAAAGGAATGGAAAAGGCCTTTGAGGTCTGGGATTCTAGCAGTCTCCTTTCTGGTTACCTCCCCTCCCCATCACCACTCCAGTCACCCCCAGATCCATACGTCTGGGCTAAAGAGATGTTGGCCCTTAACTGATAAGTTGGTGTAGACAGGACCTGTGACGCTTCCTGAATCAGTCTGCGAGGCATTGCCTAGTGAAGGGTATCTGTGGTTGATTTCCTGAGTGAGCCCTTCCCATGAGAGTGCCTCCTCTTCGAGTGTCCCCACAGACAGATCTTTCGTTTGTTTCTGCTGTACCTCTGGCTTCCTGGAATGCCTCTGTTATGTGATTTTATAGCAGCGCTGAGAGCTGATGGTAAGCCTTCTGAGACACAGAGGCCTGGGTTTTTACGTCAGTGGCCCTTGTAGTCCAAGGGAGTGAAAAGTAAAGGAATTAAGATACAATGCTGTCCTTGCCAAATTGTGGTCTCTGCTTTATCTTTCAAGAAGTCTCCATTTTCTCTTAAGTCACAGTTCCCAGGGGTGTATGTAGGGTTCTGATGACCTTTCGTGTGTGGTTCCTGTCTCAGAGAATGGGTTGCAAAAAGCCCAGCGTAGTTAAACTTTTCAGATTTTATATTCTGTGCTTTATTACAGTCATACAAATTTTGTAACCCCTGTTAGGGGTTTTATTTATGTATTTATTTGTAATTTAGACTTACACATTGATGGCAGACACTTTCACTTTTAGTTTTGGTAGCCTCTCAGCTTCCTGTCTGAAAAGTTCCAGACTTACTAGTTTTTGTTAATTAGAAATCACATCTATCACTTCCTGAGGGCCAGGAAACTCACCCTTCCCATGAGATCACTTGAGTCGTTGTTCCTCTCATTAAGCTGTAATCTGTCTCCCAGTCTCCAAATAAAGACACGAACACTGGGAAAAAAAAAAAGAAAGAAATCACATCTGCTTATGTTTTTCCTCCTCCAAATAACATCACAGACCTGCTTCCTAGAAGAGGACTGCAATCTGTAATTTCAGTTAGTCACATTCTCACATGGGAGTGACTTCACTTTGAAATTCAGAGGCCACTTGTGGCAGCAGTGGAAACTCAGAATCTGGAATCTGTTTGCTTTGTCCATGTGACCTTGAGTTTGCTTTCTTTTCAGATTGCAGTGCTTTTGTCCACAAAGGCTGCCGAGAAAGTCTAGCCTCCTGTGCAAAGGTCAAAATGAAGGTAAGACTTTCTGGCTAAAAGAAGGCTTAAAATAAAAGAGTTTAAACCAGCAAGATCCTCAGGAGTTGGGAGAGTTGAGGTTGTGGTGGATTTTGTTTGTTTTAATCATTCGGTACCAACTTTGAGAACGAATTATAACTAAAAAATATTTTTTCTCTTAAGCGATCAATCCTCTTCTTGAATAACACTGGGGAATTAGACTTTGAGGAAAGAAAATGCTTTCAGAACTTCTTCATGTTCAATATACATTTCTTCGTGATTTTAATATTTCCATGTTGCTATTAAAGTGGTTTTCTCATACACTTGTCTTCTTCCTTCAGGACCATCAGGGCAGCAGGTGGAGGTCAGGGGCATTGATCTGCTGGTGGGGGCGGGGAGGGTGTTACGGTTAGCCCCAGCCTGTCTGGTAGCACTTTTCTCCTCAGGTACATAATACAGGTGGCTCTGATCACATGATGTAAGAATAGAAAGTGCCTGTTTTATGGTGGTATCTGCCCTGAACATGTATGCTAGGTAGTCATGCTTTTCCAGTGGCCTTTAAAAAAAAAAGTGTGGGTTGGGGGCCATACCTTTTAGGCAGCCTGTGAGGCTTTCAGTGTTCTAGTCACCTGTGTCTCTTCATTCCTCGTCAAAGGAATGCTTTCCAACTATGTCGACACAGATGATTAATGAGCTGTGTGCTTCGTCAGTCACCAAACAGTTATCTAGTGCCATGACCTCAATCTGGAATGTGCATCAGAATCAACTCGAGGGCTTATTGAAAGATAGCTTACTGAGCCCCACTCCCAGAGTTTCAGATTCTGGAGGAGAGTCCAGGAATTTGCATTTCTAGGAAGTTCCCAGATGATGCTGATAGTCCAAGGACCTCACTTTGAGAAGCACTAAAACTAGCATCAAAATGGCAAAAAATAGGATAGCCCAGATCTTCTTCGGCCCACGGACATATATTTTGTTTGGCTCATGTAGTACTTTTAAAATGTGAGTTAGTGTAGCTCTTTCAAAATCATGTTTTGTGTCAGTTTGGATTCTTAAGTTCTGAAAAAATTGGAAGATTTATAACCCTCGGCCCCCTGATATTTCCCAGTACCCAGCACTCCCCAGGTTTTCCTTTTTTCCATAGTAGTTACCACCTTCTTAGAGTCTGTATTTACCCATCTTTATTTATTATTACATAGATTTCTTATGGTCTGTACCTTCCCCCCACTAGAATATAAGCTCCAAATTCATTAAGCAGGCTGAAGGCAGGAGTCTGCTCCATCAGTGGAGCCTGCAGGGAGGGAGGGATAGCTGGAGCTGAGTGGTGCTGCCTCTTAGACAGGATATGCCAGTTCCAGGCCGCCACTGCCTCCCCACACCCCACCCCACCCCAGCTTGCTTCTGTCATTTGTTACCTGCCGGCACCATAGTCATTTGAGTTTGTGATCTCTGGTAAGACTCAATTGTTGTGAATGTACTAGTTTATACAGAATGATCATAATAGAGATGTAGCATCTCCCATGTGAGAGAATATAACCTAAAAGTGGGAATTTTATTTTATTTTATTTTATTTTAGAGACAGAGTCTCACTCTGTCACCCAGACTGGAGTGCAATGGTGCATTCTTGGCTCACTGCAACCTCTGCCTCCCAGGTTCAAGCAATTCTCCTGCCTCAGCCTCCCAAGTAGCTGAGATTACAGGCGCCTGCCACCATGCCCAGCTAATTTTTATATTTTTAGTTGAGGCAGAGTTCCACCATGTTGGCGGGGCTGGTCTCGAACTCCTGACCTCAGGTGATCCACCCGCTTTGGCCTCCCAAAGTGCTGGGATTACAGGCATGAGTCACCGCACCCTGCCTGGAATTTCATTTTAAATAGGAAGTAACCTATCTCAGATTAATTGCTTCAATCTATAATTTCTCAAGGTATTTTTGTCACATGGCTACAGCAAAAGTCTTAACTAAAATTAGTATTTTACCCAATAATTCAGCACCTTATAAATGCTAGTTACTGAAAATAAAATGCAAAAGTCAAAAGATGCTGCTCGGCACCAGCAATCTACTGGGGAAGATAGACAGACAGTTAGTATAAATGAGAAAGGGGTGCCAGTCACTGCCTTGGGTGAGGAGAGGAGAGAAGCTATAAATGGCTTTACCAAGGAGGCAACACTTAAATAGTCTTGAAGGGGAGGAATGCCATGCCTCTGAAGGTGACAAAAGCATTCCAGGCAGGATAGACAGCATCGGAGTACATGGCAGGTTTAGAGGATGGCAATTGAGGGCGACTGTGGCTGGGACACAGGGTGCTTAGGGCAGTGCAGAAAGCGGAGTGGGAAAGGAAGCTGAACTGCTTGCTCCCTTCCTACTCAGCTTCTCAGGGCTTGACAGAGGTGGATTGTCAGTGGACTTACTTTCTTTCTCTTTAGCAGCCCAAAGGGAGCCTTCAGGCACATGACACATCATCACTACCAACGGTCATTATGAGAAACAAGCGTAAGTAGCTCAGCCCACCTCTCAATTCCCTTTCTGACTTTCTGGTTCTGAATGTGAAAATGCTATTGTAATATTCAATTATTATTCATAGTCAAGATATGAATACCTATTTTGTGGTGAGAGAGGGCTGCTGTTTTATCCTGCAGATTCCTTGACCCATACCTTAACATTATACCATCAAACCCTCTTGGAAGGTTTCTAAAACAGTCTGTGTATTAGCTTAAAGGCAGCACCTTTGCCCTGTGTGTTTAAGCAGGTGACCCCTGTGCATCTCAATTTCCTCTTTAATAATAGTTGGGAATTAAAAGACTTGTTTGCAGTGCCTTACAATCATACGAATCAAATGAGATCTTTTTTTT
>NW_012118733.1:524042-565879 GCF_000951035.1 Colobus angolensis palliatus
GAGGCGGAATCTTGCTCTGTCACTCAGGCTGGAGTGCGTTGGCACGATCTTGGCTCACTGCAACCTCCGCCTCCTGGGTTCAAGCGATTCTCCTGCCTCAACCTCCCTGGTAGCTGGGATTATAGGCACGCGCCACCACGCCCTGCCTAAACTTCTTTATAAACTGAGAAGTTATAGAAAATGGTTCTTTTTTTTATTATTTCTAAGGACCTCAAGTGTTACTCAGAATTGGGTAAATCACACTCTTCCGTTCACATCAAACTATTTTCAACAGTGCATACAAGATTCCACTTTGGTTTTACTGATACTTTTCCCTTTTCATTCCCCATTCCCTGTCTCATTCCCACTGTAGTATATTTAATGTATGTCCTTCTAATCTGCCATATTTTTAGACATATGTATACTTTGAAAAAAATGTATTATTTTATATGAATTTAAATTAGATAATATGACATATATTCTGCTTATTTTTTTCACTCAATACCGTTTTGAGATGTGCATGTTATTATTGTACGCTGTTGTTTCAGACTATGGCAGGCTATTCTTTCATAAGCATATTTCACATTTTAAGTTCCCCTGGAGACAGAATATTTACAGTGCTTCCAGCTACTACTATAAATAATGCAGTGATTAATACCTTGTTAGCTGGCTCCATGGGAGTCTCTGTGAGACTTTCCCCAGGCAATGTTCTTGAAAATGTAGTTTTTTAGAAGTAGAGATTCTTGGGCCCTACCCTGATCTATGAATCACAAACTATGGGATGGGGCCAGCATTCTGTGTTTTTTTGTGGTGCGTGGGAGTGTGTTTAATAGAGACAGGGTCTTGCTTTGTCACCCAGGCTAGAGTGCAGTGGTGTCATCATAGCTCACTGTAACCTCAAACTCCTGGGCTCAGGAACTCCTCTCGCCTCAGACTCCTGAGTTGCTAGCACTCCAGGTGCCATACCTGATTTTTAAATTTTTTTGTAGAGATGGGATCTCACTATGTTGCCCAGGCTCATCTCAAACTCCTGGCCTCAAGCAGTCCTCATGCCTTGGCCTCCCAAAGTGCT
This sequence comes from Colobus angolensis palliatus, assembly GCF_000951035.1. Taxonomy (NCBI): domain Eukaryota; kingdom Metazoa; phylum Chordata; class Mammalia; order Primates; family Cercopithecidae; genus Colobus; species Colobus angolensis. The sequence continues at coordinate 525,094 of NW_012118733.1, forward strand.
GAGATAATAGGCATGAGCCACTGCACCCAGCCTGGTCTGTGTCTTAATAGATCTTCCAGGTGATTCTGAGGCCCACTCAAGCTTGAAAACCACTGCTTTATACCTAGTTTCTCTGAGTACCTCCAGATAGCTCCTGAATGGCTGTACTAGTCTTCACTCCCACAAGAGTGTGATTCCCTTTAGACATGTTTAATCTGCTTATTATCCATCTTCACATGGAGATGACTAGAAGAGTAGCTTCTCCAGGTTGACACTCACTTCAGTCTGTGATCTCACCCATTCAACATACTTCTTATGTCTAGCTTCGTTAAATGCTTTTTTTGTGTGACATTATCTGTTGTTTTGTAAGTCTGTTTTCTTTCTTATTTTCGTGTCTTAAAAACAAATGCCTATTATGTGCAAGGTTCATGACTATTGCCTTGCTCTGTTGCCCAGGCTGGAGTGCAGTGACGTGATCTCTGCTCACTGCAACACCCACCTTCTAGGTTCAAGCAGTGCTCCTGCCTCAGCCTCCCAAGTAGCTGGGATTATAGGTGCAAGCCCCTCACCTGGCTAATTTTTGTGTTTTTGATAGAGATGGGGTTTTACCATGTTGGCTAGGCTGGTCTCGAATTTTCGACCTCAAGGGATCCGTCTGCCTTGACCTCCCAGAGTGCTGGGATTATAGGCGTGAGCCACCGTACCTGGCCCTGCCACAAAGTACAGTTGTGAATTCTAATTGTATAGATTCAAGTCTGACACCACTGCTGAATAGCTGTGTAACTGTGGATGTTACCAAACCTCTCTGTGCCTCATTTTCTTCCTCTGTAAAAGGGGATGATAATAGTATCATAGTGTGGTAGTCAGGTTTAAGTCAGATCATACCTGTAAAGTACTTAGTAGTAAACACTCCTTAAGTGTTAGTTTTCACTGCTGTAATCATCACAAATAAGGAAGCAGCAATATTGAGTCACTTACTTGGGTAGAATATGGATTGGTTACAAATAAGGAGAGCGGTTATTTTCTTCCCCCATGCTGGCTTTTAGATACAAGTTATTATGAGCTCTGCCTAACATCATTCTGCTTTTCCAGCCTTTTCATTGATTCCTTCTACCTGCTTCCTTTTCTATTCTGTGTCTCCCTTCTACATTAATACTACATAATTACTTCTGTCTTCATTCCCACGGTTCTTCTCATCAGAATTGTCCTCTATTTTTCTTCTGACCCATCCACATCCTTGCCATTCTTCAAGAACTAGTGTTTTCTTCCTCCATCCGATTTTATCTGCTCACTGACCTGTCTTCAGAAACATTCAGGCTATGCCCCAGGCCCTTTAACTCTTAAGCTCATTCTCTTTTCTACCCACTTGCTTTTTTCCTCTTGGGTGGTGATGGGGGTGGGGGAAGAGGGGTAGATCCACATCCCATACCCCTTGTGTACTTCCTGCAGTTAGAATCTGGTCAGGTTGTAGTATGTTGGGTTTCTGCTGTTTTATTGTGTCATCATCTTGTAAATAGAATTTGAATTGGAAATTAATGATTATATTAATGCTTATTGAGTCAAAGACATCCTGAAATACTGTGAAGTCATAACTACCACCCCAATCTTATTTCCTTCACCTCTTGACACTCCTGGGGGTGGACAGATAATGCAGCCTGTGAATGGGACAGCAAGTCGGTTACCAAGGAAAAATGTTCCCAAGTGCCAGTGTGACCACTTTAGCAAATTAGATCTCTAGTTTCCTCTTTAGTCATGTTAATGAGAAATATGCACTGTGAGAACAAATTAGAATTACCCTTGAATAACTCAGACATGGGTGTGCCAGCCCCGCCCCCATGCAGTCAAAAATCCACATGAAACTTTTGACTCCCCCAGAGCTTACCTGCTAATAGCCTACTGTTGACCAGAAGCCTTACCAATAACGTAAACAGCCAGTTAATGCATTTTGTTTGTTATATGTCTTATATACTATATTTTTACAATAAATTTACCCAAAGGAAAAAATGTTATTTTAAAAATCATACACAAGAGAAAATATATTTACTATTTGTTAAGTGGAAGTAGATCATCATAAAGGTCTTCATCCTTGTCGTTTTCACATTGAGTAGACCAAGAAGGAGGAAGAGGAGAAAAAGAGGGGTTGGTCTTGCTGTCTCAGGGGTGGTAGAGGCAGAAGAAATTCCACATATAAGGAGATCTATGTAGTTCAAACCCATGTTGTTCAAGGGTCATCTGTAGTTACAGATGTTAAACAAGTGTTAAATTTTCCTCATCTGTAAATAAAAGGAAATCATCAAAATCTGTGCTCTCTAGCAGTGGGCAGAAGAATCACTTGAGCCTGTAAGATATGTAGACTCTTGGGTTCCACCCCCAGAAGACAAGGGGGGGCTGAGATTCCATATCTAACGGCACTCCAGATGTTTTCATGGTGAACGGTCTTAAAGAACGCTGCTCCCAATTATCTCTGAGGTTCCTTAAACCCAGCACTTTGGGAGGCCGAGGCAGGCGGATCACGAGGTCAGGAGTTTGAGACCAGTCTGGCCAACATAGTGAAACCCTGTCTCTACTAAAAATACAAAAAATTAGTTGGGTGTGGTGGCAGGCACCTGTAATCCCAGCTACTCAGGAGGCTGAAGCAGGAGAATGGCGTGAACCCGGGAGGTGGAGCTTGCAGTGAGCCAATATCGCGCCACTGCACTCCAGCCTGGGCGACAGAACAAGACTCCATCTCAAAAGAAAAGAAAGTATTTCAATTTTATTTGCGGTTTAAATGTTAAAATACGTAATACTCCCACAGGATTCTTTATCCCCATTGCTTATCCCACCCCAGAGGTAACCACTCTTCTTAGTTTTTTTTTAATTTATTTTCCTGGAGTTCGCCTGTTAAGGTAAATACAACTTGGATTATTTTTCTTTCTTTTAAGCATGAAAGATAGCCTGTTATATATTTTGTTCTGCACTTTGATTTTCCTCCCTTTAATAGATCTTGGAGATAGATCTATCTATCTGTGTCAGTACTTAGAAAGTAGTCCTCATTTTTTTTAAGTGGCATTGTATTCTGCTATGTGGTGTACCATAGCTTATTCACCAGTCTTCTTGTGATACTCGCGTCTTTTCCAGTCTTTTGCTTTTACCTGTTGTGTTGCATTGAATAACTTTGGACATAACATCATTTCACGAATATACAGGTATATCTTGAAAAATAAACATAGCCTAAAAATGAAATTGCTGGATCGAAGAATATAGGCATTCACAATTTCAGTAGTTATCACCAAACTATCCTCCATGGAGTTTTTATACCAACTTACAGTTCCAGGGCAAATCTACTGTAAAACGCCTTACTTCTGCTTGTTATTTGTCAGATGGGTCAGTACTAGGTGGGACTGGATGGGTGATGCTTCAGTTAGTGTCCTCCTTTTGCAGCCGCACAGCCCAAGGAGCGTCCTCGGTCTGCAGTCCTCCTGGTGGATGAAACCACTACCACCCCGATATTTGCCAGTAGACGGTCCCAGCAGAGTGTCTTGCTCTCCAAAAGTGTCTCCATACAGAACATTACTGGGTAAGCAGAGATATTTAAAGATAGCACAGTTGGCATCTAGGTGACAAGAGCATAATAATCACATCATTTGACAAAAAGCTTTTTTTTTTAAACAAATAAATCTGTAAAGTCATGGGTTGGTGCAGACAAGGATGATGGGGATTACGTTTTTGGTACATGTCATAATGGTCACTCTATGGCAAGGATCTCCTTTAAATACCCTTAGCAGGCTGGTTGCTGTAGGCTTTTGTATATCATCAGCCCTACTTTTGAAGAATCTGAGTTCTAAAAAGATGATTTTTTTTAGATCAAAATAAGTAGGAATAAGAAAAAGGGTGATTTAATTCAGAATTTTGGGTTGCAACCACTTACAGATGTCATGCTTTTCTATTGTTCGGATAAACCTGGTTGTTTTGTTTCTTATCTCTGTTTTACAGCTTTGCCTCTTAACACTTAAGTCACTTTCATGGAGATGAGTGCTGAGCCAATTATTACTATTAGGTTCCCACTCACTGGTTTGCACTGAGTTTCTTTCCTGGTCTCCTGGCCAGGCCTGGGCTGTCAGGTGGTTAACAGGGGGCTGATAATGATGTTGCTGACTATTTTGGGTAAGATGCCTGCCTTCCCATCAGGTGAATAAGCCATTTCAAATGTAGGACTCAGAGTATCTCTTTAACCTATCTTGGAGCAAAATTCCTAACTGTGCAAAAGTCTCCTTTTGTTTGTAATTCCTAACCTCTGTGCTGGCTAATATTTTCTCCTCCTTTAAAAAGTTTCAGGTATTTTTGTTTTGTTTTGTTTTGTCTTTATGTTCTCATTATTTCCAAAAGTGTACTTTTCAAAAGTTGTAATGTTACTGAAGTTTGTATACATCGTAACTTTCAAAAGTTGGTCTTTAAAGTGTTCTTGCTTTTGTGCCTACTCACACATCAATTGGTTGCCTGCTTTGCTAGTTAGTGAGTTAGGATTGAGAAAGTCCAAAGAGAATGTAGTTGATTCTAAGTGCTAGATCGGTAGTTATTTAGAGAACAGGAAAAAAAAAAGTGTACTGGTTAGGCAATAAGTTTTAAACAGAAAGTTTCTTATGTAATGTGTACATGGTTTGATGGAAGAAAGTTCCCCTTGCTTCTTATCACTTTCTTTAAAAAGGCTCAAAAAGTCCTCACAATTTGAGTCTACAATGATACTAAATACTCCAGACTTTGTTATCAGGCAGTGTGCATGTTGCTGTGGCCCCAACATAAGCAATTTGTCTTCAGTCACTGTAGTACTTCCAGCCAGTTGTCATTCTGGAGTCTTCAGGTACTCATTTAAGAATGCAAGCCATAGGCTATCAGAATGTATTTGACAGTATGTATTTTTTTTTTTTTTTTTGTCCCCAGAGTTGGCAATGATGAGAACATGTCAAACACCTGGAAATTCCTGTCTCATTCAACAGACTCACTAAATAAAATCAGCAAAGTCAATGAATCAACAGAATCACTTACTGATGAGGGTAAGAGGAAGTTATGGCCTATATTTTATGCCTCTGTAGGGACTGTGTGTGCCATTACCTAGAATATAAGTCTTAATGGAGTGATAGTGCCTGCCTCTTCTGTAACCTGTGAAGATTCTCTAAATTGTCAGTAAAGTGTCCAGTGCTTTGTAATGACTGGGTAATCAAACTCATCCAGCAGCTGTCAAGTAAAGGATGTCATTTATTTCAATGTGGGCATACTCTTTACTACAAGTCTTTTTCTTCCCTTAGACTTTTGTACATGTACAGTTCTAGCTCACAGAGCAATTGTAATCTTGCTCTCTTAAATATGAAAAGGTACTAGGTCCCTTCCAATTATTAACTTCATGTAGGTAGAAGTCATGTCTTAATCATGTTGGATTTATGTCATGTTTATTACTCTTAACCAAAATCTCGAATGTAGAGTCTGTCACTCCTGAACAGGATATTTTTTTCTGGTACTGGAATATGTGAATATTCCCTGTGAATATCCCCTGTATTCTCTGTGAATATCCCCTGTATTCATGCATTTTATGAAGTCAACTATCAGCTTGAGGGAAGTTCAACATAGGCTTATTCTACAGGTCACAAACCCAAGATTCTGATATTGATTTTTTAATATATTGAGGAGTAGGTACAGACATGAATGAAGGACAGCTACTGGGAGACTTTGAGATTGATTCCAAACAGCTGGAAGCAGAGTCTTGGAGTCGAATAATAGACAGCAAGTTTCTAAAACAGCAAAAGAAAGATGTGGTCAAACGGCAAGAAGTAATATATGGTGAGATTCTTCATTTTGCTCTGATTGTATTTGATTTGCATTGTCCAGCATTTTTAAGCGGTAATTTATTGTGCTATGGAAAATCAGTTTTTTAGTATGTGACTTCTTGAAAAGATTCCCTTTAAAAACTTTAAGGTACAGAGACATGGTCCTGTTTGTATCCTATCTCCTGTTTGTCCCACTCTTCTTTTTTCAGTTCTACTGAACATTGTACTTATATATGAGTGCTTATTTATACAGCAGTCCTACAAAGAGATATCTCAGTTTTGTTCCTTACCTACGCTAAAAACTAGACTAAACACAAGTCATTTCCTAGAACTGGGTATACAGTCAGTTATGACAGGTCCTGAATCCAGTGAAGGCCTCTTTGGAAATCAATAATTTAAGACTGATGGAATTCAGTGTACCTATTATCAGAAAATAGGACTCATAAAAAATGGAGGAATAAGTTGAAAACACTTGACCAGGCACAGTGGCTCATACCTGTAATCCCAGCACTTTGGGAGGCCAAGGGAGGTGAATCACTCAAGCCCAGAGTTCACGACCAGCCTGGGAACATAGTGAAACCCCGTTTCTACAAAAAATACAAAAATCAGCCAGACATGATGGTGTGTACCTGCAGCCCCAGCTACTCGGGAGGCTGAAGCAGAAAGATCGCTTGAACCCAGGAGGTCGAGGCTGCAGTGAGCCATAACTTCAGCCTGGGTGACAGAGCCCAGACCCTGTCTCAAAAAAAAAAAAATGGGAACACTTTAGGGGAAAGATAGCTATTGACCCAATTTTAAGGTTCAAACTGGTCCCTAAACTGGCTTTGGGACTGCAGCAGATGATCTTTGAGGGAGAATCCTCATGAAAGAGTGTTCCTGACCCTTGATCTTTTTCCTCCTTTTAGAGCTGATGCAGACAGAGTTACATCATGTCCGCACTCTCAAGATCATGAGTGAAGTGTACAGCCGGGGGATGATGACGGATCTGCTTTTTGAGCAGCAGATGGTAGAAAAGCTGTTCCCCTGTTTGGATGAGCTGATCAGTATCCATAGCCAATTCTTTCAGAGGATTCTGGAGCGGAAGGAGGAGTCTCTGGTGGATAAAAGTGAAAAGAACTTTCTCATCAAGAGGATAGGGGATGTGCTTGTCAATCAGGTGAGAATAGGAAGGATCTCAGATTCTTATATACATTGGGAAAAGAGGAAGTTACGGGGTTCCATAGCCATGCATTCACATCTTGTTTCTACCATTTATTATCTGTGTAAGCTCAGGGAACTTACTTAATTTATCTGGAGCCTTGATTTCCTTTTCTGTAAAATGCAGATGTAGGATTTCTTTAGTAATGTTATTTTGGAAGTTAAAGGGAGTGTGTATAGAAACTACCTAATGCATATGATAGATGTGCAGTAAAACTTAGTTTTTCTTCCTCAGAGTCTGTGCCATCATCAGAAACAGTATAGTTTAAGACATCAACAAATATGGGCAGGCACAGTGGCTCATGCCTGTAATCCCAGCACTTTGGGAGGCGCGGAGTGCGGAGCATTTGAGGTCAGGAGTTCAAGACCAGCCTGGCCAACATGATGAAACCCCGTCTCTACTAAAAATACAAAAATGAGCCAGGCATGGTGGCATATGGGAGGCTGAGGCACAAGAATCACTTGAACCTGGGAGGCAGAAGTTGCAGTGAGCCGAGATCGTGCCACTGCACTGCAGGCCAGGAGACGGAGTGAGACTCTGTCTCAAAAAAAAAAAAAAAAAAAATTGAAAAATATTTAAATATTTGGGGCTAGCCACAGTGGCTCACACCTGTAATCCCAACACTTCGGGAGGCTGAGGCAGGTGGATTGCTTGAAGTGAGGTGTTCAAGACCAGCCTGGGCAACGCAGCAAGAACTGTCTCTACAAAAAAAAAATGAAAAAAGCCAGGTGTGGTAGTGCGCACTTGTGGTCCCAACCACTCAGGATCCTGAGGTGGGAGGATCACTTGAGCCTAGGAATTCAAAGTTGCAGCAAGCCGTGGTGGTGATTGTGCCACTGTACTCCAGCCTAGGCAAGAGAATGAGACTCCAACTCAAAATTTTGAAAAAAAAGGTGTGTGTGTGTGTGTGTGTGTGTGTGTGTGTGTGTGTGTGTTGGAAATCTTCAACTTTCCCCTCTGCCTCAAATCAGAAGGATCTCATGTATCTAAAAACCAGCTGAAGCACAGAAAATTGAGTAAGTGACTATATGTAAAATACTTAATAAAATATGTATTGTTGATACTTTCATCAAGGTGTGGTATGGTTTTAGTCATACTCCAAAAAATTCAGCTAAAAGTCACTTTGGTACTTTTAGATGTGATTGTCATAGACAGATTTTAATGTTTCTTTTAAAAATATTCTTCTTGAAAAACACATTGCCAGTATAATCTTTACAGGCAGAGGGTTATAACATGTACATCTGACTAGATATTTCCCCAAAGATGCAGATTCCCCAAAGATTTTGGGCAAATATCTGTTGCTGTGTAGAAGCAGAGGCTTAATTGCTGGAACATTTGTCTGAGAATTGTACATTTTGTCTTTCCTTTGTATTCTTGAGCCCATACCCTTCACTTCATTAATTTATTAGCACATTCACTCATTCATTTTTCAGGTATTTACTGAGCATCTATTAAATGCCAGGTGGAACTACAAAGGGGGATGATATGGCTTAGGCCTCTGCCTCAGGGAACTCCTATTCTAGGAGTAAAAGAAAGCATGCTATGAAATAAATGCAAATGCAGTGTGGTACATGTTTGAACACAGATAGCTGCAACAGATAGAGCTTAAAAGTAAGACCTACAAATGATGACCTTTCCTCCTGAAACATCCCCTCGGGCATTTTCATTTCTCTCACTCTGCCCCTCCTTTCTGGTTTCATCTTTTACTTCATCTAACTTAGTACTTCATCAAACTTTGACTTGTATTACCATTTGTACCTCCTTGCACTTGTATACAACTTGGTGCTAGAATTCACCGTTTAACCTGTAGTGTCCATTTGCTGGTTCTGTGTGCTGCCAGTACTAGGATCAACCTTTGGGGCATATGCTTTGTCATATAAGCAGATAACTTACCATCCCTCTGTCTCAGCTCCTCCATTGGTAAATGGTGAAGAGAAAAGCTACCCTAATCCTTCTTTCAAGTTTTTTGGTAAGGATCAATTTGTGTTGCCTCTGGAGGTTTTTAGTACATGGAAATCAATGCTTAGCATGTATTTTATGAACTGCATACAGAAATTCATTGATTTACCACAAAGTGAACATACATTCAGATGAACCATTGAGATCGCACACATTTGGGAATGATTTAAAGGCCTTGTGGAATTATTAGGACTACTGGCCTGAAGTAAGTAGTACAAACAGATCCCTAGGTAATGAGGGCTGTTTGTGATGTCTGTCTAACTTATCAAGGTCAGATATTTAAGATTGTCTCATGAAAAACTCCTACTGAATCTCATTGTTTTATTACTGTTTATGACAAATAGAAGTTAGAACACATTTTACATTTTCTGTGTGCACAGTACATAAAATTTCTGTAATTTTTTGTTGTTTTTCAAATCTGTATAACAGCTTTATTGAGATTTAATCCATATGCCATATAGTCTACCTATTTAAAGTTGAACCTCTTGAGTAACTGCCAGACTGCTTTCCAAAGCTGCTGCACCATTTCATTCTTTTGGGCGAATTTATGAGGAAGCACTTTTGACTTTTACAAGTAGACTGGAAACATTTTACAAAATGGCATTACGAGTTTGGTGCCCCATGGCATGACTTCTGTTCTCTTTTCTCTGCAGTTTTCAGGTGAGAATGCAGAACGTTTAAAGAAGACGTACGGCAAGTTTTGTGGGCAACATAACCAGTCTGTAAACTACTTCAAAGACCTTTATGCCAAGGATAAGCGTTTTCAAGCCTTTGTAAAGGTATTGATGAGAAACATGAAAACCCCCGTCATTGTTGAGAGCAGTGTGTCCCTGTCGGCTTTCACTAGAGCCTTTTTCATGTGATTCCTCACAGTCTGTTTACTCCCTTGCAGAAGAAGATGAGCAGTTCAGTTGTTAGAAGGCTTGGAATTCCAGAGTGCATATTGCTTGTAACTCAGCGGATTACCAAGTACCCAGTTTTATTCCAAAGAATATTGCAGTGTACCAAAGGTAAGTCTCCTTTCTAACTCAGTCTTGTATGGCAATGGACTGTTTCCTCTGTGGCCAGTAGTACTGGAGGCCCCATGGAAGTGCTGTTTCATGCTCTAGTAGGTCTAAAAGAGACCTTGTGTTTTATCTTGAAAATAATTTTCTTGAATGAAAATTTGGACTGTTATGTTACCAGGCTTAGGGTGGATGATAGCAAGAAGGAAAGGGACCACATTGATTACATCCAGAATTCAATGACCTGAACACTATTCTCTTATCACTAGGCTGGGAGATAATTTCCACCAGTTCTTCCCAGAAGTGCTAGAATTGCTGCTGTTTTTCACTTAATCAGTAATTACTGGTTTCTCTCTCTTGGCTAATTCTGTTCCTAGGCAGTTATATTAAAGATTACAAGGCAGTACATTAAGTAACACAAAGATACAAATTAAAAAAACTTGGTTGCTCTTCCTGCTACTACCTTCCTCCTAGAAGTCTTTAGTTCCTTTTATTTTAGAGCACAACATATGATTGCATATTATTTAAATCATTGAAAACTTCTGGCTTTTTTTAGAATCAAACTTACGACAGCAAGAGGGATAGGCACATGACCTCTGACGTGTTGGCTTCCCTCTGATAGCATAGTCACAAGGGAAAAGCTGATATGGAGTGAGAAGTTAGGATTCCCTTGCTTCTGCCCTGGTCCAAAAGGAGCCATAAAAAGCAGAATTATTCTTTCCTTCCAAGACAATGAAGTGGAGCAGGAAGATCTAGCACAGTCCTTGAGCCTGGTGAAGGATGTGATTGGAGCTGTAGACAGCAAAGTGGCAAGTTATGAAAAGAAAGTGCGTCTCAATGAGATTTATACAAAGACAGATAGCAAGTCAATCATGAGGATGAAGAGTGGTCAGATGTTTGCCAAGGAAGATTTGAAACGGAAGAAGCTTGTACGTGATGGGAGTGTGTTTCTGAAGAATGCAGCAGGAAGGTTGAAAGGTAAGGCTTGGCTCTTTTGTCTAAGTGTGTGCCCAGGTACAACAGGCAAAATCCAAGTGCTTTTGTTGGAAATTCACTACCAGATTTTTTCTCAGAGAGCCCATCTCCAAACACCACCCAGGAGCAACAAGCATTTAGTTCTTCGCAATCTTATATCAAAAATGGTTTGTGATGGCCTACAAAATCATACAAAATAGAGCAAGATGACAAAGAAATGATGCAGTCAGGGAAAAAGGAAAATAACATTTTAAAAAAACAAAGCAAAGCATAAGATTAGTGCACATATGCAAGCTGTCAAGGAAGGTGTATTCCCCTACAAAAGATGGACAGCCAGGTTGGAATTGGGGTCTATGGCAAAACTCACAAGGAGGGAGACACAATCAGCGACGGTTTCACAGAATCTGTGAGTTCAAAACACATCGCTTGTTCACAAGCGATGTTAGAGGAATTTGCAGCTCCAGACACCTAATAGAAAGTTAAGTTTAACCCACATCAGTTAGATTTATTATTATATTTTATGATATTCATATATCTTTAAAACAAAAGAAATCATCATAACGGATGCCCATTTTCCATTTGGTTTTAATTTTTACATTTTAAATGGTCAGCCGTGTCAAGTTAATGAAGCTGTGAGGCTTGTTTTTTAATTTATCTGTACATTTGATTTTGTTTGTTTGTTTTCATCAAACCTATACTCCATGGGTCTATGTGTTACACCAATAGCCTTGAGTTACACCCACCCCTTCACCCTGGCCTCAGTGAGCTGAGGACATTGAAGCAGGCTAGGCCAGTGCTATCAGCCTCACTAGTATAGAAAGAAGGTGGAGGAAATGTGTGCTGCTTTCATTTCTGAGGTGTAAGTGATGATGTAGGTAACTGCTATCGGAAATACCCATGCTTAGAACAAATAGTAAAGAAGTTCCAGCCAATCAGCTGGTTTCAACAATGAATAAAGCAGGACACCTTGGTTAGAAGTTGAAATGAAAATGAAGAGCCTTGGAAAGAGGTACCTGCTCTACAGTGTGTGTGCTGGAATGGAGGAGAAAGCAAGAGGAATAGCATTAGAGTCAAGTCTTGAAGGATGACAAGGAAGGTACCTGGTACGTAAGGAGAAAGTGCTCCCTGCACTAAGGAAGAGAAAGTGGAAGCATAGAGTTGAAAGGATGTGGCACGTCCAGGGAAGAGTGGACACCCGGGACTCTCAGAGAGCAGAGTGAATGATAGGGGAGTGACGGGAAACTAACCCAAAGAAATGGGAGGGGCCAGGTTGTAATGAGGTGCATTCTCCAGACTGAGGAGTTAACAGTTGATACTATTGATGAGGGAGGGGGGCAAAGAATGGGTTCAAAAAGGAGAACGGCAAGCAGGAAAGGGATACTACATGAGGTGGTTTTTCAGTATAACCACTAGGGGTAGTTTAGAGTGCAGCTGGAGTGAAGAGAGACTGGTGACAGATAAATCAAGAGACTGTGCAGTGCTTTGGGGAAGAGCTCATCTGGGTCTGCATTGTAACAGAAGGCATAAAAAAGAAGGGCAGGACGGGGCGCGGTGGCTCACGCCTGTAATCCCAGCACTCTGGGAAGCCGAGGCGGGCGGATCACAAGGTCAGGAGATCGAGACCATCCTGGCTAACGCGGTGAAACCCCGTCTCTATAAAAATACAAAAAATTAGCCGGGCGCGGTGACGGGCGCCTGTAGTCCCAGCTACTCGGGAGGCTGAGGCAGGAGAATGGCGTGAACCCGGAGGCGGAGCTTGCAGTGAGCCGAGATCGCGCCACTGCACTCCAGCCTGGGCAACAGAGCAAGACTCCATCTCAAAAAAAAAAAAAGAAGAAGGGCAGGAAAGATTCAGAGAAAGAAATCTCCTTTCCCACCCCAACTGGCTGTGTATTTCATTGTTCTGTGATAAACTCGAACTAAGGCTCCTTCCCTCCAGTCCTAATATTCTGTGATGTTCCAAGAGCCCTAGCTCTCTTTGAGACTTTTAAGCAGGCTGGCAGTTCAGAAATACCTGCCTTTTCTTGTAAAGGCCTGAATTTCCTAGAGCTGCTGCTGCCTGGAGCCAGCACTTTATTCTTTCCTTTACATAGCAATTTATTTATGTCCAAAATAAAAACGAGTAGATCCCAGCTGTTGGAATAAAGTTGTGGTCAAGCCAGTGGCAGAATGATAGGTTTTGCAGCCTAGAATGCCTCCTGTAGAGATAGGAGTTGGTGTTTAGTCATTTTCACCCCCAAGTGAATTCATGCCAAGAACAGCCAGTACTATGTTAGGTACTCTTTGAAAGGGGTGGGATTGTTTTTTTCTGATCCACTGACACTGATCATATAAACTTCAAGATTCAGTGAAGTTAAAATTTGTGTCTCACTTATTTGGGGGGAGGGAGAGGGTGCAGGCACCTGAATTATTTAAAAGTAAACTTAAAAAAAAAAAAAAACTTTTTCATAACTGATGGCAGTACACAGAAAATTGCAGTAGTTTAGCCTAAAAAAATTAGACCTCCCTAGGAATCAGATGTCCTTGCTTCTGTTTTCTTCATAGCTTTGCAGTGAATTCCACAGAAAAGGGATTCCAGTTGCAGCAAAGGTAGAAGAAAAGGTGGGGCATGGACTGCATAAGTCAGTTCCATCCTTTCCCAGGGAATCGTGAACTTCACTTTTCACAGTGAAGATGTTACATAGGGGCCAGCCTGCCAGCTCGATATAGACTCAACTCCAGAGACATCAAACCATCCTCAAGAGACTAGTGGAAAATGTTACTACCTACTCCTAGAGGATTAGTCAGAGCAAGAGTTTAAATTGACTATTGCACATGGAGCTGAGGAAAGAGCCCTATATTCACATGTAGCTGTGAGACTGGAAGGTGCCTGTGTGGCCACTCTGTTCTTTTGAGGGTATGGAAGACGGACGTCTTTTCGTTAGACTTAGATATTTCTATACTTCATCCTTGGGCAACATTGCTGTCTCCTGCCCCACACCTTTCCCATTACTGTAATCAGAAGTCAAAAAATATTGCAACCTGAGTATTTTTTGGAGTATCCTGCTCTATATTGCTGTTTAACATCTGTACAAGTCCAGCTTTTCAGCTTTATTCTTAAAAGTATTTTATTCTTAAAATCTTGTCTTATGGGATATGTCTTTCTAGGACTGAGTACTTAAACTTTTCCAAAACAAGGCTTTGGTGATAAATCCCATTTTAAAATGCTGCTAAAAATCTGGTGACCAGATGTGAATCCTGGAGAACTGTAAAACTGTTGCTTTGGAGGAGTGTGATCTCAGATCATAGTTTGCCCTTATGGGGGCATATGTATTGCACCTTCAATAAAAACCCTTCTGACTGTGGTAACTGTTAAGTACTCATTGTTCTATCTTCCCTTCTCCCATTTCCATTTTCCAGAGGTTCAAGCAGTTCTTCTCACTGACATTTTAGTTTTCCTTCAAGAAAAAGACCAGAAGTACATCTTTGCATCATTGGTAAGCTGAATTGTTATTTTTATAATAGTATTATAAGCATCTAGGTTAGTTATGGAATGTAAGCACTATATTATTGCTCTCCCCAGCCCTCTTAAAATTAAATGGCTCATGGCCGGGCGCAGTGGCTCAAGCCTGTAATCCCAGCACTTTGGGAGGCCGAGACGGGCGGATCACGAGGTCAGGAGATCGAGACCATCCTGGCTAACACGGTGAAACCCCTGTCTCTACTAAAAAATACAAAAAACTAGCCGGGCGAGGTGGCGGGCGCCTGTAGTCCCAGCTACTTGGGAGGCTGAGGCAGGAGAATGGCATAAACCCGGGAGGCGGAGCTTGCAGTGAGCTGAGATCCGGCCACTGCACTCCAGCCCAGGCGACAGAGCAAGACTCCGTCTCAAAAAAAAAAAAAAAAAAAAAAAATTAAATGGCTCAGGACAAATTCCTCTGAGTAATTTCCCACACGCCTTCACAATTTTCTGGCATCCCCTCTTCCCCAAAAATTATTATTCTGTTTCATCACAGTCTTCTTTTAGTGTCTTGGACATCTGACTATTTGACCTATGAAGAAACCTGTCACTTGGAGTATTTCTCACATGTGAGCCCATAAATGATGCTCATGTATAATATTGCTGACTGGATTCTTTGGGGAACCTGGAAAGATTCATCATGTAGAAAACATGACTGGAACCTTTAGAGCCATAAATTACTATTTCCCTTTTGAAAATCTTTGTTAAAATCTGAATGAAATGAGATATTTCTCTTTATCCTAAAGCAGCCATTGTTTTTCAAACTGTGTGCTTTTTTAACAGCATCTAGTCTTACCTTAGATTTAAGCTGTCCTTAAGAGTTAGAATATTGTATATGTATCTTTTATTTGCCCTCTTCCCTTTTTCCAGGACCAGAAATCAACAGTGATCTCTTTAAAGAAACTGATTGTGAGAGAAGTGGCACACGAGGAGAAAGGTTTATTCCTGATCAGCATGGGGATGAAAGATCCAGAGATGGTAGAAGTCCATGCGAGCTCCAAAGAGGAACGAAACAGCTGGATTCAGATCATTCAGGACACAATCAACACCCTGTAAGTTAACCACCAGGCCCCACCCTTCCCAGCCCTCCTGATATCTCTGTATGATTTCATAATAGGCTGGACTGTGACTAGAGTAATCGACATCTTAGGAACTTTTTGTTCTATCTTGTTTGGGTTGTATTAGGAACAGAGATGAAGATGAAGGAATTCCTAGTGAGAATGAGGAAGAAAAGAAAATGTTGGATACCAAAGCCCGAGAATTAAAAGGTGAGGCATTGGGAGCGGTCTGAGCCCCTTGTCTGGAATGTCTGCAGTTGCAGAAGACTGCTGGTGGATTTTAGAGGTACGGGTTTGCCCTTAGTTCTAAAGCTGCCCCAGAAGGCACTTGAAAGCAGCGAAATGAATAGCTGTTAACAAAAGAGAAACCAAGTCCAGGCTGACATGGGTCCTGGTGAAGAATGACTGTAAGGATGTGTCCAATACTGGATCAAGAGAATATTGATTCTCTGGACTCAGGATCAGTGTTCTCAAACCTCATGACATTCTCTGTACTTTGTCACAGATGAATTTGCCAAAATTTGTAGTCACATTTAAAATTAAAACAAGGAGAGAATTTGGGGAAAAGAGTTCTCCAGTTAATCTGATTTAATCCTCCCACCAGTCCCTAGCGTTATCACTTATCTGCATGTTCACAAATGAGTTGCGAGGTGAAGTTTTGGGAGAAGGGTATGTATGGATCTATGTTTGACCCCTGTTTATTGAGTGCTGACTGTTTTGTGTAGTCTTGTCAGTGTCCCTACAACACAGGCATTCTAATCCCCGTTGTGCAGATGAGACAGTCGAGTCCCACAAAGGACAAGCTACGCAGGGTTACACGTGTAATTAATGATTAAGCCAGAATTCTGTTCCCTGTCTTAGCAAAGCCTGGTGCTCTCTTCTCTTTGCCAGTGGCTTATCGAATGTTTCTAAGTAAAGACTATGCTTTGGGTCGAAATAAGGCTTAGAGTTAAATAAATGTAAGCATCTGAGGAGTTTGGTTAGGTCTTAAAGCCATACAAATGAAAGCATTGAGTCTCACTGAGGGGAAAATTAAAAATATGGACAGATTTAGACCAGAGTCAGAGTTACAGCAGATTTATTGGCCCATGATTAGGATGACAAGGATAAAAATCTTCCTTCTTTAAATTTTGTTAAGTACCTGGCTAGGCATACTGCTAGGTACAACAGATGCAAAGATTCCTTAAAAAGAGCCCTTTCCCTTGAGAAGCTCACACCCTAGCAGGGGAGACATACCTCAATGATGGGCCACACAGTGATTTATTAGACCACAGATACAATTAACACATGTGGGATTTGCTCGTCCTGCCTCTAGTAAGTCTCACAGAGAAGCTGGTGCATGAGCTACATCTGAAAAAAATTATCTCAGCACACAAGAGTAGTTATGTGCAAAGGTGAAAAAGGACTTGACATAACTACCAAGGAATGACAGGTTTGGTGTGTCTGGAGGGTCAGGGCTAAGGGATGGGAGCTTAAGCTGGAAAAGCACCAGGTATTAAAAAGGCAACAAGGGACTGATGTAATTTTTAAAAAAAGAAGAAAAAAAAGATTTTTTTTTTTAAACATGTTGAAGCTAGTTAGGAGAGTTGCTTGAGGGAATGGGAAGCCACTGGGAGTAGAAAGACCATTTGGAAGACTGTTAGGATGGGTTAAGTGAGAATGAGCTGGAGAGGGAACAGATGTGAGTAGGAAATAAGGTCATTAAAATCTGGTCATTTTGCCAGGCTTGGTGGCTCACGCCTGTAATCCCAGCACTTTGGGAGGCCACGGTGGGCAGATCACAAGGGTCAGGAGTTAGAGACCAGCCTGACCAACGTGGCAAAACCCCATCTCTACTAAAAATACAAAACTTAGCCGGACGTGGTGGCGTGTGCCTGTAATCCCAGCTACTTTGGGAGGCTGAGGCAGGAGAATCGCTTGAACCCGGGTGGCAGAGGTTTCAGTGAGCCGAGATAGTGCCGCTGCACTCCCTGGGTGACTGAGCGAGACTCTCAAAAAAAAAAAAAAGTCTGGTCAGTTGGTGGTGGGACAGAGTGAGGAGACAGAATCTCTCACAGGTTTCCAAATCAGGTGACCTGGAAGATGAAGAGTTGTTGACTGAGAAAGAGATTCCACACTAAAGGGAGGAGGCGATGGGCTGGAGAAAAGATTGGTTTCTCACATGCTGAGAACAAAGCATCTCAGTAGAGGTGGCCACTTGGGCCCCATGATCTGCTGCTAAGAAAGGGAGGACTTTTGATTTTTTTTTTTTTTTAATGAATTATCAGCATATAGAAGGTGATTGAAGCCATGGGGATGAATGAGATCCTCAAGAGAAAAGTGGGTAAGGTAAAGAAGACAACTCAGACCAGGTGCAGTGGCTCACACCTGTAATCACAGCACTTTAGGAGGCCAAGGCAGGCAGATCACCTGAGGTTGGGAGTTCGAGACCAACCTGGCCAACATGGTGAAACCCCATCTGTACTAAAAATACAAAATTAGCCAGGGGTGATGGCACATGCCTGTAACGCTTGAACCCAGGAGATGGAGGTTGCAGTGAGCCGAGAGTATGCGATTACACTCCAATCTGGGCAACAAGAGCGAAACTCTGTCTCAAAAAAAAAAAGAAGAAGAAGAAGACAGCTCTCAGGATGGAACTGAGACAGCAGCCAGAAGCCCAGATAAGAGATTCCATTGCAGATGGCAGATCAGTAATGTGTCCTGAGAAAGAATGGTAGAAAGAGAACCGGTGTCCTAAAAGTTAAAGAAGGAAACATGTTTTAAAGGAGGAAGTAATCATCAGTGCTGAAAAAAACAACCTAAAAGACCTCATTGGATTCAATCATGAAGTTGAGCTGGGAAACCAGTTGCAGAGTGAACAGAAGCTAGAGAGTAGTGGGCTGAGAAGTAAACGGGACAAGGGAGTGGAAGCAAAGTGCAGACTTGTTATGTCACAATTTCCATGGTTCGCCACAAAGATCCAGAATGGTTTTCCAGATAGAAATCACAGAACAGAAACAATATTGCTATCATGATGAAAGGGCAGTGGTTGGGGAGGGTGTCCTGTCTTGTCCCTTTCCATAAATTACCACAAGGTGGTGCTCATGTCTTAGTCATCTAGTAATACTAAACACCAATCAAATCACAGATCATTTTCTCCATCCTGCAGAACAACTTCAACAGAAGGACCAACAAATCCTACTCTTGTTGGAAGAGAAGGAGATGATTTTCCGGGACATGGCCGAGTGCAGCACCCCCCTCCCAGAGGATTGCTCCCCGACACATAGCCCTAGAGTTCTCTTCCGCTCCAACACAGAAGAGGCTCTCAAAGGAGGACCTTTAATGAAAAGTGCAATAAATGAGGGTAATTAACATTCAGCATTGCCTCCCTTCATCTCCTTCCAGAGTGGTTTACACTCTAATATTATCTGCCAGTTTTTACTTTTTTACGTTAAAATAAAGCCGCACAAATGCAGAAAACAATACTTCACTATAGTAAATTACTTCAAAACAAATTACACAAAACAAATACTTCACTATAGTAAATTATCAGGTGAATATCCTTTTAACCACTACCCACATCAAGAAATTAAATGTGGCCAGACACCCTGAAGCCCCTTCGTCCACATGCCTTGTCCCCATCTTACTTCCCTCCCTCCAAAAGGAGCAGTTATTCTGACTTTTTTTTAAATTAATCACTTAGGCTTTTTTTTTTTTTTTTTCTTTTTGGCAGGATCTTGCTGCTCTGTTTCCCAGGCTGGAGTGCAGTGGTGCGATCTCGCCTCACTGCAGCCTCCCTGTCCTGGGTTCAAGTGATTCTCCTGCCTCAGCCTCCCAAGTAGCTGGGACTACAGGTGTGCACCACCACACCCAGCTAATTTTTGTATTTTTCATAGAGACAGGGTTTCACCATGTTGGCCAAGCTGGTCTGAAACTCTTGACCTCAAGTGATCCATCCACCCACCTTGGCCTCTCAAAGAACTGATATTATAGTCGTGAGCCACCGTGCCCGGCCATTAATCACTTACCTACATATCTTTATGACTTAAGTGCCTACTCCTAAACATTATAGTTTAGTTTGCTTATGTTTTTTTGATATGCATCTTAAAATTCTTAATTTACAGTTCCCCTCACCATCTTTTTTTTTTCCCCATATAATTTATCTTTGAACAATATGAGCTTTTTGACTTAGAGAGTTTCCCACAGTTTGGATTTTAGTCATACAGTTCTGTCCTCTGTTTCCTTCAGATTTGCAGCTGGATTCTCAGAGGCTTA
Source organism: Colobus angolensis palliatus (assembly GCF_000951035.1). Classification (NCBI taxonomy): domain Eukaryota; kingdom Metazoa; phylum Chordata; class Mammalia; order Primates; family Cercopithecidae; genus Colobus; species Colobus angolensis. Next base: position 544,821 of record NW_012118733.1, read on the forward strand.
ATTAATCACTCAGACTTGATCTCTTTGGTAAATTGTGCCCTCATAGTGTGTTCTTTCATTGAGAGGGCATAAATTTAGTTGTCCCTTTTTTTGTGACATATAAGAAAAGATAAAAGGATAAATGCTTGATTATTTTTCCCCTCTATTTACCAGTTTTTAAGACCATGAACATCTTCTGAAAGTGACCCATAGTTTTTATTATGGACTCATAAATCGAAACATGTTTGATGGGGCCTGGCGCAGTGGCTCATTTTTATAATCCCAGCATTTTGGGAAGCCGAGGCGGGTGGTCAGGAGTTCAAGACCAGCCTGGCCCACATGGTGAAACCCCATCTCTACTAAAAATAGAAAAATTAGCTGGGTGTGATGACATGTGCCTGTAGTCCCAGCTCCTCAGGAGGCTGAGGCAAGAATGTGTTTTGCTCACTTACTTTATGGACATGTCTTTCTGATGTGCTTTTATTATCTATAGAGAAGTTAGACCCTGTGTTTTCCCCACCATCACTCCCTGTTTTAACTTTATATGGGATTTGACTTCAATATTTTCTATTGCTCATTTTTATGTGAAATTAGTGTCTTAAGTTTACAGGTTCAGATAACTTTTCTCACACCATAGGACTCATCTATCATTTTTGTGTAGGTTTTCTTTTTTAACATGGTTTGTCTTATCAGATTTCCTGCTATTGATTCCCTCCCTTATTCCACCTGGCCCTTCTTTTTCTTTATCTCTTTTTCTCCTGTTTAACTTTTATTCCATTTTCCCCACTTTCTTCTTTCTGTGAGCCATACCCTAGAAAAGAACCCTAGTGGGCCAGAGTTGAGATGCAAATTCTTAGACTACTCTAGCCCCTTGAACTCACTCCATATTGGCGAAGCCAGAAACCCTGACTGTTTTACTTGCTGTTCTCAAATCAGTCCATCTTACTTTCCAGGGAATATGTTCTGGCTGCTTTGGATATGATTCCAGAAGCTATGTAACTTCTAGTAAATTACTCTGCCTTCCCTGTACACTTTCAAATTTCCTAGCCTCTTGTGTATAAAGTGGAAGGTCTCATCTCTAAATTTCTAGTAGAGTCCAACCAAAACACATACCCTGAGCTGAGACTCTTCTCTGAGCAAAGGAACTCACCCAGTCACTCTGGAAATTTCCAGTCATGCTTTTTGTACGTATCATGTATACTGTGAACTTGTTTTCTCCTCATTGAAAGGTAAGATGTCAGCTTTGCATGTTTCCTTTATTCCAGTGGAGATCCTTCAGGGCTTGGTGAGTGGAAGTCTGGGAGGCACACTTGGGCCAACTGTCAGCAGCCCCATTGAGCAAGAAGGTGCGGTCAGTCCTGTTTCCCTGCCCCGGAGAGCAGAAACCTTTGGAGGATTTGACAGCCATCAGATGAACGCTTCAAAAGGTAAATGATGTGAAGTCATGAGCTTTTATAGGCAATCCTTGACTGTCCCACACAACTCAAAATGACTTGTACTTTAGTAGCTACATTGTACTTTAGTAGCTACATCTCCGCTCCCATTCAATCAGTAAATTTCTTAGTGAGATCTTAAGACACTCAAGAGCCTGCCAGTCAGACTCATATTCATTTTGAGTAACAAAAAAGATTTTCCTAAGATACCAGCTAAAAGAGTAATAATACATGTTCCTGCTTCCAGCTCTTCTGCATCCATAAAATTATTAGTAATCACTTAGCTGCCACCAAGCTGCTCCCCCTTTTTGGGGGCATCAGTAGGATTCAGAAATACTACGTCCCCAAGATACCTATATGATATTCTTTCCTTCGCTAATCTGTTTCACAACTTTAAAATTAAAAAAAACAAACCTATTTTTTGTTTAGGAGGCGAGAAGGAAGAGGGAGATGATGGCCAAGATCTTAGGAGAACGGAATCAGATAGTGGCCTAAAAAAGGTATTTCTCTTTAAAATACACTATGAACCTCCTTGGCACTTTCATCTGAATTCATAACCTTTGAAATTATTTCACTTTGATGTTGTTTTGGATGCCTGAACTGCTGCTTTTAATAAAATTATTTTCAGGGAAAATCACATTTTTAAAACAAACAGTACAGTTAAGAGTTTCACATTATTGGCTGGTGGCCTCACTGGCTTAGGGTGGTGTGTTTACATTCATAACTCTACCATGGTCCTGGTAGGACCAGTTTCATTAGGTTTGTTTCAGGTGCTCCACACCGACCTGACCTCCTTACAAGGTTCAACCTTAAACCTTCAGTACCTTAGTGAGAGGCTGTGGTAGGAAAGAAAGAAAATGGAAAGCTACAGCCTAACAGAAACACACTGAATGTCATTTTTGCATCAAGATCTTCATTTTTTATATATATGGTTTTTGTTTCATAGGGTGGAAACGCTAACCTGGTATTTATGCTTAAAAGAAACAGTGAGGTAAGGACATTATGAGCTATTTAAGAAAATATGTGTTTGTTACCATTGTCAAGTTAGGAATATTCTTTGTTCCTTTTTTTTCTTTTTGCTGTTACAAAGAGGCTAACTGCTGGCTATCATCTGTACATGGAAATAATACAGTTGTCAGGTTCCTTGACCTTTCCCCTTTTTTTGGTCCTAGGGGCACCGTCTTGGAATTTTGCCACTTAGAGAATTGCCTGCTAAGATGGCCTTTGATTTTCTGTCCTTAAGGAAGCCTTTTGCTGCCTTTTTTTTTCTTTTTTTTTTTTTTGAGATGGGGTCTCACTCTCCCTGTATCACCCAGCTCACTGCAACCTCTACCTCCCAGGCTCAGGCAATCCTCCAGAGTAGCTGGGACTACAGGCTTGTGTGCCACCATGCCCGGCTAACTTTTGTATTTTTTGTAGAGACAGGGTTTTGCCATGTTGCCCAGGCTGGTCTCAAACTCCTGGACACAAGCAATCCACCTGTCTCAGCCTTCCAAGGTGCTGGGATGACAGACATGAGCCACCTTACCCAGCACTTCTTGCTTTTAATCAGCTTTCTCTAAGTAGGGCCTGCGAAACCCCCATGGTGGTTTCCTTTGGTCTAAGCACACTGAGTAGAATTCATAGCAGCCTTTTCTATCACAAGCCTGATACCAAGAGCCACAGGTCTGGAACATGGGCATTTAACTTGTAATTTGACACAGTAATTTCTTATCCTTCAAGTACTCAAGTTATATCATCATCTTCTTTTTTTTTTTGGAGACGGATCTTGCTCTGTTGTCCAGGCTGGAGTACAATGGTGCAATCTCGACTCACTGCAACCTCCATCTCCCGGATTCAAACGATTCCCCTGCCTCGGCCTCCCAAGTAGCTGGGATTACAGGCATACACCACCACACCTAATTTTTTGTATTTTTAGTAGAGACGAGGTTTCATCATGTTGGCCGGGCTGATCTTGAACTCCTGACCTCAGGCAGTCTGCCCACCTGGGCCTCCCAAAGTGCTGGGATTACAGGCCTGAGCCACCACGCCCAGCCATATCTTCTCTGAGTATTGCTTTAGACTTAATATGTGTCTTATCTGTGAAGCAGCCTTGGTGTCCTTCTGGAAGGATGCCCATCCCCCGCACTCCCCCGACTCCTTGTTGTGACATAATCTTCAAATTACTGCCATCTCCAAAATTAATTCTGAGTATTTGACTTTGTAAGCAGACTAGAAGCAGATACATGATAGTTGCTTTTTAGAGTATACTTCTCAAGCATTTTGATTGTGTTTCTTCTTTTTCTTGTGCTTGCTTTTAACGTATATTAAGTCTCCAAGGAACTTTATTTTGAAATTTTAAGGGGAATCTTTCCATTTTCCCCCTAAAATACAGAAGGATATTGTTTTATATTTGTTGCCACAGAAGTCTAAATACAGTGGAGTCCTGAAGGAATCCTTCAGTGTACTTATCTTTAAATGACAAACTTGAGCTTATGGAAGCCACTTGCTCTCTGGATCTGCTGCTTGAAAATTAGCTCACTGCAGCCTCCGCCTCCCAGGTTCAAGCAGTTCTCCTGCCTCGGCCTCCAGAGTAGCTGGGACTACAGACCCGCACTACCGCACCAGGCTGATTTTTTTTGTAGTTTTAGTAGAGAAGAGGTTTCACCATGTTGCCCAGGCTGATCTTGAACTCCTGACCTCAGTTCATCTGCCCGCCTCAGCCTCCCAAAGTGCTGGGGTTACAGGCATGAGTCATTGCTCCTGGCCTTGATTTTGCTTTATGGCAAAATTTCCCCCCTATATTTAGTTAGAAGAATCAGGGTAAGAAATAGTAGAAGACCCATTTGTTTTTCAGACATTCCAGTATGGATTAGACACTATAAATGCTTAGCTAGAGTCGGCAGATTCTTCAGTTACTTCTGTCTGCTTATTAAGAATAAAATAAGGGGGGCCAGTCTCGGTGGCTCACTCCTGTAGTCCCAATACTTTGGGAGACCGAGGCGGGTGGATCACTTGAGGTCAGGAGTTCAAGACTAGCCTGGCTAACATGGTGAAACCCTGTCTCTACTAAAAATACAAAAAATTAGCCAGGCATGGTGATGGGCGCCTGTAATCCCAGCTACTCAGGAGGCTGAGGCAGAAGAATCACTTGAACCTGGGAGGCGGAGGTTGCAGTGGGCCAAGATTGCACCACTGCACTCCTGCCTGGACAAGAGTGAAACTCCGTCTCTGTCTCAAAAAATAAAAATTAAAAAAAAGGGGTAAAAAGTTTTGTCAGAAGAGCTAAGCCTGGTAATTAAGATTTTTGTGTTTTGTTTTTAAATGACTTAAGTATTGTAAAAGGAATACATGTTCATGGTAGATAAGTAACATAAGTTACTTAATAATAAACATCCCACCACTGGAAAATAGCTACTGTTAAATGTTTGGTATTTATATTTCCAGCCTTCTACATAACATATCCGAGTTGTATATGTATGAATAGTATAAAAAGTTTTACATAATTTGTATCAATACTTCCTAGAGCTTCATATCTTGCTTTTTTTCCTCTTAATAATGCATTAAAAGCATTTCCCCAAGGCATATTTTTACAAAGCATGCTGTTGAACAGCTTCATATTATTGTGTACCATAATTTTGTTTATCCTTCTGATAGTCAACTGTTTTTCTACGTTTTGCTTTTAAAGCAGTGAGCTAAGAACATCTTTGTACATACATTGTTTTTTGCACAGCTCTCTGATTATTTCCCAGATATGCCAAAATGCTATCGAACGAAGGTTTTGCAGTGCTTGGCACTACCCATTAGACATACAAGTGCCCATTTTCATCTTTTACCAACATTGAGTATTATCATTCTTACAAACTGTTTGTTTGTTTGATAATTTTGCATTTATTTGATTTCAAATAAGATTGAGTCATTTTTAATATGACATATAAATGCTATTGGCCATTTATATTTCTTCTGTAAATTACTGGTTTGTGTTCCTGGCCTATTTTTCTATTAGGGCATTTTTTTTGTCATAATATTCTATGAGAGTCTTTTTTAAATCAAAGATTTTTCCATTTGAATTTCTATTAGTTCTTTGCCTTTTAATTTTAATTTTACATTTTTACATAGAAATTTTTGAAAAAATCATGTGGTGTCTTCTATTACTTCTGTGTTTGCAAAGCCTTCCCTGTTTCAAGATTAGAAAACCTTCTAGTTCCTTCCAGCTCTTTTTTTTTATTTTTGAAATAGGATCTCGCTGTCTTGCCCTGGCTGGACATAAATATGGTTTATTTTTTACCTTTGACATTTTCAGATATTTGAACCTTTTTTTTTTAAATGTGAGCTAAGGTCTCAACTCAGTTTTTTTCAGAAATATAGCCAATTTTATCAGAATAATTAATTGAATATTCTTTTCTTTCCATTGATTTGAAATGCTACTTAATGCTAAATTGTTATGGAAAGTGTCTGAAATTTCTGTTCTGTTGCACTGATGTATGCTGTTTTTATTCTAGTCATTTTAAGTATTGGAAGCTTTCTAATACATTTTAACTTGTGCTGATACTCCTGCTACACACAGGTCACTTTGGTCTTCTTTTGTTTTTCTTGGCTGCTGATGCTCACTTATTTTCTTTGGTGCTTTCAATTTGAAAATATTTCATAAAGATAAAAGCATTTAGTTGTATCTTAAAGAAGCCATCTTATCAGGTAAACATTAGTGTGATGGATTCTGAGATACATAAAGCCCTGAAACAAATGTTTCCATTTTGTTCCTTTGGCAGCAGGTTGTCCAGAGCATTGTTCATCTCCACGAGCTCCTCAGCACTCTGCAGGTGCGTGCCTTCATCTTCCGTCCCTGCGTTTATTTGTCTAAAGAACAGCAGCTTGGGGCTGTTGTTGACTTGGATCTTTGAGGTTTGTAGGCTGTTTATGGGTAAATGGGGCCCTCAGTCTAGGGAAGACTGGCTCTTGTAGTGAGAAAGTTACAGAATGCAGTGGGTAGAGTATCATCAACCTTCCAGGACTAGAATTAGTGAAGAGCTGGTGTGCTGTAGGCGTGGCTTGATAACCATGCTACAAATCACATAGCGTGCTAACATGCACTTGGGAGATTATTTCACTTTAGAAAGCCTTAAGTATGATTATAAGTTTCTGTATCCCATATCTCTGTACATTTGAATAGAGTGGCCTTCCTAATACAGCTTCTGTTTCGGACTTCCCAGGAACATCCTCAAATTCTGCTCACTTCCTTTCTTGAAGATTTGCCCTATCTCATTCGTTTCTCCCACTTCACACACACACACACACACACACACACACAACCCCAGGTAATACCAGTGACTGCAAACAGCATGTGACCAGATTTGACAAAAAGCCTGTGAGTTCCTGCACCTTTGAGGTTCTTGTGTGATAAATGCCTGCAATTATCCTGGAGCATTTTTATTAGATGGGCTTGAAAAATGAGGGGAGAGTTCTAGTCCATCATAGTGCCTGGTGCCCCCTGCTGTGGGGTCAGGAGAGATCCAGAAGTTGGCTGTCATCCTGGCCAGAGTTGCAGGGCTCTCCTCTGTGTGCCTCCTCAGGGTGTGGTGCTGCAGCAGGACAGCTACATTGAGGACCAGAAACTGGTGCTGAGCGAGAGGGCGCTCACTCGCAGCTTATCCCGTCCGTGCTCCCTCATCGAGCAGGAGAAGCAACGCAGCCTGGAGAAGCAGCGCCAGGACCTGGCCAACCTGCAGAAGCAGCAGGCCCAGTATCTCGAGGAGAAGCGCAGGCGTGAGCGCGAGTGGGAAGCTCGTGAGAGGGAGCTGCGGGAACGGGAGGCCCTCCTGGCCCAGCGCGAGGAGAAGGTGCAGCAGGGGCAGCAGGACCTGGAAAAGGAGCGGGAGGAGCTCCAGCAGAAGAAGGGCACATACCAATATGACCTGGAGCGACTGCGTGCTGCCCAGAAACAGCTTGAGAGGGAACAGGAGCAGCTGCGCCGAGAGGCAGAGCGGCTCAGCCAGAGGCAGACAGAACGGGACCTGTGTCAGGTAATGGGACTCCCTGACAAGAGCAACCTAACGATGATATGAATTAAGAACCCCTGTGTACTAAGCACAGTAAGAAAGTGAGCAGAAATACAGAGCCTGTTTTTGGCCAGATGCAGTGGCTCATGCCTGTGATCCCAGCACTTTAGGACGCTGAGGTGAGAAGGTAGCTTGACCAGCCTGAGCAACAGAGGGAGACTGTCTCTACCAAAAAAAAAAATGTTTTTAAGAATCTTTGTAGCTGGACACAGTGGCTCACGCCTGTAATCCCAGCACCTTCGGAGGCCGAGGCAGGCGGATCTGTTGAGGTCAGGAGTTTGAGACCAACCTGGTCAACATGGCGAAACTGCATCTCTACTAAAAATACAAAAATTAGCCGGGTGTGGTGGCAGGCACCTATAATCACAGCTACTTGGGAGTCTCAGGCATGAGAATCGGCTTGAACCTGGGAGGTGGGGACTGCAGTCAGCCGAGATCTCGCCAGTGCACTCCAGCCTGAGCAACTCCGTCTCAAAAAAACACAAAAAAACAAAAAGAATCTTTGTTTTACCCTGAAGGAGAGGTAGAGGGAGAAAGTATTTTTCTGCTTTTTGCATCTCTAGGAGACTAAAGAAGAGAATGGAAGTGCTGGGGCATTTTGGTCAGGGCAGTAATGGATACTTAGAGTTGGCAACAGCTAGAGGAGCCTCCGTGTATCTGAGAAAATGGCTGTCAGCCATCCAGGATTTTAGGAGCAACCCCACTGCTCTGTGTCACATCAGAAGTCAGGCATGGCCCTGACCTGAAGGAACTTGTAGCTTAATGGGGAAGCACAGCAAGAATAAAAGAGCCCCCAGAACATGTGGTGTCTGTGGTCTTGAGACAGCAGGAAATGGCTCTCAGGCCAGAGTTGCTGGAAGAACCCATGTGGCAGGATGGTGGGAGGCAGTTACAGAGGGAAACGCCCATCCCAGCAACTAGGGGAGGCGGCCACTCCTCTTGTGAACAGATGATATTCTTGCTTGGGGGTGTTGAGACAGCTGCACTCTGCATAGTTCCTGATTTGCCTCTCTACTGCTGATGAAACCTTTCTTTCTCTATAGCTGCTGCTTATGTTGGAAAGCTTTTGGTAATTCAGCATACTCACTCCTGAGCTTATTTCAGTGATACTGCTTGGTTATTCCAAAACATGGATGCTTGTGGCAGATGGAGAGCCTGGGTGTACACAGATCTGCCTGTGTTTTGAAATGCATATCATGTTGCTGTTTGTTGATTGACCTTGGACCATGAAAGAAAATTATACTGACATCTTCCAGAGTAGGGGGCAGTTGTAGCTTTCAGCAGATGTTGCCAAATATATTGGGCAGGGGGGAGCAGCAAATGCTGTGTGTTGCTTTTTATGACATGAGGGATTCCACCCCATCTCAATACAGTCATCAGTGCTTTGACAAAGGAGGGTTCCCAGGCAGCCAAGAGAACCCAGATTAGATGATCCTCTTTATCTCTGGTTTAACCTTTGACTAGGATTCTTGGTGTAAGCTCAGCTTTTCCACTTACCCTCTAACCTGAACAGGTGTCCGTAATCTCTTTGCCCTAAAATACTTATCTGCATCCCTGTGCAGAGCAGTCTTAAGCAGCTCTCCTTCTTTCTTCAGGAAATGGGAATTCTTTTCTAAATCACCCCATCAAAGGTACTGTCGGTTTTTTATGACGCCAGTGTTTGCGTATGTAGTAAAAGTATTAACAGTATTGAAGGCGGTATTTTTAACATGTTTATAGATACTACTTGGGGGAGGGCAGCTAATGAAACCTTTGAGCTCTATGCAGTCCACAGAAGCGAGCTCTGTAGAGTTCACAGAGGTGGGTAAGTACTCAGCCAGCACACCCAGTTGAATTCAGCCAGGATTTATTGAGTAGGCGTCAGGGACGCTGACAGCCTCCAAGTGAAAACCCTTCTCTTGAATATGTACAGGTTTCCCATCCACACAACAAGCTGATGAGGATCCCATCGTTCTTCCCCAGTCCTGAGGAGCCCGCCTCGCCATCTGCACCTTCCATGGCCAAATCAGGGTTATTGGACTCAGAACTTTCAGTGTCCCCAAAAAGGAACAGCATCTCTCGGACACACAAAGATAAGGGGCCTTTTCACATACTGAGTTCAACCAGCCAGACAAACAAAGGACCAGAAGGGCAGAGCCAGGCCCCTGTGTCCACCTCTGCCTCTACCCGCCTGTTTGGGTTAGCTAAGCCAAAGGAAAAGAAGGAGAAAAAAAAGAAGAACAAAACCAGCCGCTCTCAGCCCGGTGGTGAGTCACGCACACCTGCTCTCCCTGTGGCCATGGTGTCTGTGCATTCTGAGAGAGGGTAGATTTTAGTGGTATGGGGCAGGGTTGAAAAGGGTACAGTTCAGATGCTCAGAAGCCAAACTGCTATCCTTTTCACCAGCTCCGCTTACTACGAGCGCTCATGCAACAAACATTAAGAACCCACTCTGTGTGGCACATGTGCAAAAGCAGAAAGCATGGGTTTCATTTTCAAGGCATTTTCCGATTGAGGAACTGCAGCTCACCTCTCAGTGAAGTAATTCAAGTCCTCCTTGCCTTTCTGGGCCTAGAGTAGTCATTGCTAACAGCTAGCATTTGGTGATTTAACTCTCAAATGACTGTATGAAGTTGGCACTGCTAACCCCAAGAAGAGTGAGGAAACTGAAGCTCACGGAGGCTAACTAATGTGCCAGTGGCCACAGAGCCCGCGGTTGAATTCTACTAAATGCCTCCCCGTTCATGTGCCACTTTTCCCCGTGAATCCTTCTCTTTAGGATTGATCTCTCCTTTTTGTGTGGCAGGTTAAAGAAAAATGTACATTTTCCAGGCCTCTTCATAAATTCTAGTACTTATTAAAAGTTAAAGGGAGCATTAGACAGTGAAGGATATCACCAAGAACCTTATTAACCAAATCTGTTCAGAAACCCCAGTGTGCAGAGTCAATTGCCCATAAGCCCCCGTCACCTATTTGCATGACAGAAGACTTTGGGTTGGGGAGGAAGTTCAATGAAAGGAACAGTTTTTCTGAATTTTTTTCATTCTTGGTTTTCACATTTCCAGATGGTCCCACATCAGAAGTATCAGCAGAGGGTGAAGAGATCTTCTGCTGACCCTCTTCCTCTCTGCTGAGGCAGCTGCCTGCTGATCCTGGCCAGCCCACCTCTCCTGCTGTCCCCATGTGCACAAAGTCTCTTACACTGGACGCCCACTGCTCCTCAGCGTCCAGTCCTCCTGGGCGGCCCCAGGTCCTGGACAAGAAGGAACAGATGATCTTGAGTATCAGGGTGGGGAAGGAGGCCCAGACTCTGCTTCGGCCGTGATTTGTGACTGCCCAGGACTCTCAGGTTGGGCTGGCCCTACTCAGGATTACACTGAAAGTAGTGGCCTCGTAAGTACAGGTGATGGTTTTGGACATGTCAGGAATTCCTAAAGGCTAAAAGAGTGTATCCAAGTAAGGTCTGAACCTCTGACTGCCTTTTATGTGGGGGAACACAAAACCAAACAGAAGATGTTTTGGACTTGACCTGTGTCATACATGGGGAGCTGTCTGCATGCATACATGGGGAATGCTAGAAGAAGGCCCAGTCTGCACCAGACGTCTGGTCCCCTTAGCTCAGTACAGGGGCAGTGCCTGAATGGACCCAGAGCCCCTACATATCAGCACTTCACCCAGTAATCCTAAGAGACTGGTTTCCCTCTAAACCCCCCGTGCACGTATCACCCCTGTTTTGCATGTATTTCTCATTTCATTTTAGGGATGACAAACATTTGTGAAACCAGTGAGAGAAGGCTTGATGGGTATAAAAGACGTGATCTGCACCACCTCCATCTCGGTGTTTCAGGCACTAAAGCAACAAAACAACCCATAGTATCTCATTTTGTCATCAAATCCAGAAGAAATACCCTGGTTTTCCAGGATGTTTACCCACATGTTTTGGGCACGGATAAAGTGAAGAGGCCTACTCACCATTATCCCTGCAGGGTGACACCTTTTGGTTTTTACCACTCAGAAGTGGCTACGGCCTCCTGGCTGTGTTCCTGAGACCCTGTCGTGCCTCTCCCAGACAGCAGCTGCCTGGCCCTTGCTGGGTGAGGGCACGCCCTGTGGGCACACCACTGCCAGGGGCCAGGCAGAAGCTGTGTTCTGAAGCTAGGAAAGCTGGCTGAGAGATGGGTTCAGGCGAAGGGTGAAGCCATGTGTTCTTGCCAGTGCGGGTCTGGAGAGGAGCTGGCCCAGAGGGCGTGGTTGTGAAAGCGCCCTTCTTGTGTTAGGAGGCCTTGGCAAAATTGGATTTCTCCACAAATGTATCTGAAGGTCTGTTGTTGAATTGTACTCTGCCCCTAAAAGAGGATACAGATGCTGCCTGCTGCTCGGCTTTGCTTTTGCTTTTCCCGCCGTGTTTTGATCTGTGTTCACTTGAGGCTTTCCCCAGCTGGTGTGTGCAGGACAGTTCATGGTAATGTTGCCCTCTGAGGCCCCCGTACACCAGAAGGGAGGCCCTAGAAAATTTTGTGCTTCCAACGTGGCCTTCAGTTGTTGCTTTTTTGCCCCTTAGAAGCATGGGGCTTTGAGCACACTTAAAAAAAGAAAAATCTGTAACTTGGTGCTTATTGATGAATTGCAAGCTGGCCTTGCAGATGGAGATATTTATCTTTCAGTTTATTTGAAAGAGGTCTGGTTTAAAATTTGTAGCCTAGATTTGTTTTATTTATTATATGTATGTGTGTGTTTGTGTTTTTCTTTTTTAAGGGTGAGCCAGGACTAGCCCAACAGTCTAAACTATCCAGTCAATATTGAGTGAAGTGGCAGCCAGCACCTCACTCTGTGTCTTTTGAAGTGCCTTGAAGGCCCAGATGAAATTTTAAAGGGAAGGGTCCATGTCCTTCCGTCCCCCACCCGGCCTCATTCTTTAATCAAAGGGTATCTTCTCCCTTGTTTGAGAATGAAGAAACTCACCACCTCTGAGCTACCTTTGCCTTTTTCTGTCATGGAGAATACCCACCCTTCAGAAAAAGATTTTAAGGCCAAAACCTGCTGATTTTTCTATTGAAAATATCACGTCCCCTTGCAAAGACCCTAAACAAAAAGTTAAGTTGCTTTCTTCCACCAGTCCATACAACTCCAAGTTACAGCTGAATCGTCATGACTTTCCTGAGATCTACCCTGGGCTTGGCTATCTGTTCTGGTCACTAGCTCCGAGTTCCCCTACTGGGATTCGCAGGAGGGCAGTACTGAACCTGCATTCTTCTCCTTGTAAATGTAGGCTGGGTGCCCCTGTTCTCTGGGTTTGGAACGATAAGAGGTTGCTGCTGATGGATTTACTCGCATACATGCTCTTCACAAAAACACCGTGGATGCTGAAGTTAGAGCATGTTGCCACAGAGCTTGACATCAGTGTTAGAGTGTCTCTTGCCCCCCTAGCTGTGATGTTTCACCTGCTTTGGTTGTTTTGGTGTTTTTTTAAAAAAAATGGAGATTTCACATCTGCCCAGACCTCACTCACTGAAAACGATTTCGGCAGGTTCTGGTTGGACAAGTTTAAAATCAGAAGGTAGTGCCTAGAATCCCCCCAAGCCACCCAACTTCATCCAGGAATACAGTCTGCAGTGCCGAAAGGGAACCACTTACCAAGACCTGTGCTTACATACCTTCATCATCTCTCTTCCCCCTTGGAGTTGTCCTCAAGGGGATTTGTTCCTGTCCTGGGGGTTTTACCTGGGATGATGGCTGCCTGTGCTTTTGCTCATGGCCTTGACAGTGTTCTAGTTGCTGGATCTAATGGCCTGTCTTGGTTTCTCTCACATGAGAAGAGGTTGTTTTCTGGGGTGACTCAGACTGAATTCCCCGTACTGTTTCCATACCAGGACGCCATGTTCTCCATCAAGCTAAAGAAATCAGGTGCCTGAAATTGTGCTTAAGTTTTGGGGGAAAGATGGAATTCCTATCCAGAGCCCCCAGATTTTCAGAATCGAGTGAGCTTTCTGGAAGGAGACTGCATCTTCTCTCAATTCCAGTCATCTCAGTCGTCATTCCAGTTGGGTGACATGTGCACTTTAAATGCTGTCACGGTTGGCTTCATTTTCAAGACAATCAAATGTATTGACTGTGTTTTCTTCTTAGAAAATGGAGAGGGTTAAAAACATGCAAACTGCCACTTTCGGCCTTTGCCAGTACTCCCTCTACCCCTGTGAGAGCTATCTGGGGGAAAGAATCCTTACCAGGGTTTCTTTGGAAAGGTACGAATCTTACCTTTTTTCCCCTTTTGTGTCTCAGGGTAATACTCTGTTCAGTGTTGCCCCTTTGCTCATTTTCTCCCATATTTGTTACCTTTCTGAGGCCTCAGTATTAGTCGTGAGCACAAAGTTTGGAGACCCTTGGCATTGTTTCTTGATGTGGGAAGGGAGGTGTTAGTGTGTGCAAGGGTTGAACTAGATAGACCCTGCCTTAGTAGAGGGTGGGACCATAACCTTAGAGGCCAGAACTTGATCCAGAAGTTGCTGTCCACAGAAGTGCTTTCTATTTCATCATTTTTGTCTCTAGGGCTCTTTTTCTGTAGCCAGGTCTTTCTTCCCAGGGATTTTGGTGTTTGCATTGGAGTTGAGGTTTACTCTAATGATGGGTGGGCCAACTGTGCCCAGAGGACAGCCAGGCCCTGGGAGGGGGTTTAGAAAGACAGTCCTGGTGAATGGGCTTCAGTGGTCACAAAGAGGGTGGCTGTGAGGTGACCCCAGACACTTCAGAATGACGTGCACCCTCTGCGTTTGGATGTCCTTGGAATGTGGGAGCCTAGAAATACCTGTGGATGAAATGGGGGCGGCGGCTGCTGGAGATCTGTGTGCCTTGCCTCCCTTCAACAGGACCAGCTAGGTGTGCAGCCACCTACGGATGTGTCCCAGCCAGCCCCGTCGCTCTCGTCCATCCTCAGAGACAAAGAAGAGGGCAGGGAGTTTGGGCTTGGTTTTGAACTTGCCTTTCAATGTAGCAAAGCATTCCTAGTTAACCAGAGCCTTGGAATCTACTACCTGCTGGCCAGGCTTTAAAATGAAAAGTGTTTCAATGCTGCCATAAAAGGGGGCGGTGGGGAGGAAGGGAAAATAAAGGCATCTTTCCAAGTACTCATCTAATTTAATTGTCAAAGATTGATAGGCCATGAATTCTCTATCTCACTAAGGGTTAAAGGCGGGCGACCCCCCACTGACTGTGTCCCCTGCCACCGAAGTAGGTGATCTGCCCTACAAGCAGGTGGGACCACCTGTGCTGCGCTCCAGGGGGGCTTCTGCAGGAAGCACTCACCCCCACCTTCCCTGGCCTGAGCTTTTCCCCTGCCTTTTGTCACCCCCTGAGGGCATGGGCAGTCCCCGAGCCCTGGCCATGGCGCGTGCCTGGTGAGTTTGCCTGCGGTTCAGGCTTAGCCTGTGGTCACCTGTGTGCTGCTGCCCGCGTGGGGTGCGCAGGGATCCGCAGGAGGGTGATTGGGATACACCGGATACCTCTGCTCTCATTGCTCGTTTGCAAATGCTCTATGGACATTTCTGTGCTAAATCATATTAAATAAAAAAGACGGGTTAAAACCCAGATGCTGTAAATTAATTTGTAATTATGTATAAAGTGAAGCAGTTTTAAACTGTAAAGATTTTTTTCAGTGTGTTTTCTGGAATTTTGCCACAACATACTGGCTTTGTATTTTATTTAGCTTTCTTTCTAGTTACCAGCTTCAGATCCTTGTAAAGTCCCCCTCAGCCCTTTCAAAAAAAAATAATAATAAATTTCCTGTGAAGTCTTGGTTGGTGCTGTGATTTATTTATTTATTCTCTCTCTCTCTCTCTCTCTCTCTCTCTCTCTCTCTCTCTCTGTCTCTCTCAGCGGGACCCAAACTCAAAGAGCGACGGATCAGCTCTTTGATATCTTTGAAATTTGTATTTCCAGATTGATATCTTTGAAATTTGTATTTCCAGATAAATCAGTGCAGTGAATGGGAACTTGACTATAGAGCCTGCAACTTCCCTTAATGTTCGTTTCTCTTCCTTCGCTAACATTCTTCACCCCATCTCACCCCCAAACTAGAGCAACTGCCAGAAACTAATTCAAGAAGAAAGATGGTCTCTACTTGTAGCTCCCGGGTGATTCACCAGGTCTGACCCCGGAATGCCGGCTCTGCCCTGGAGACACACAGGGCTCTAGCTGTCACTGGCTCCACCAGCACAGCCTGTGCCTGCCTTTTTTAGATTACTGGCTTCCTACTCTTCGAGTCTGCGCTCGAGTCTGCGCTTTCTAGACCTATAGGAAGGCCCTTAAATCCAGCTGGGCCTTGGAGAATTGTGCCGCTCACAGTAATGCGGAGAACCTGGGCAAAGCTGCCCAGAGTCCCCGCTCTGCCACTTCCCAGCTCCCTGCCCCTCCCTGACCCAGTCACCAGAAAGTAAGTCCTGGCCAGGCGCGGTGGCTCACGCCTGTAATCCCAGCGTTTTGGGAGGCCAAGGCGGATAGATCACTTGAGCTCAGGGGTTCAAGACCAGCCTGGTCAACATGGTGAAACCCCGTCTCTACTAAAAATACAAAAATTAGCCAGGCGTGGTGGCACATACCTGTAATCCCAGCTACTCGGGAGGCTGAGGCAGAATTGCTTGAACCTGGAAGGCAGAGGTTGCAGTGAGCCGAGATCGTGCCACTGCACTCCAGCCTGGCCAACACAGTGAGACTCTTTCAAAAAAAAAAAAATTAGCTGGGCAGGGTGGCATGCACCTGTAGTCCCAGCTACTTGGGAGGCTGAGGCAGGAGAACCGCTTGAACCTGGGAGGTGGAGGTTGCCGTGAGCCAAGATGGCATCACTGCACTCCAGCCTGGCAACAGAGTGAGATTCCTCAAAAAAAAAAAAAACCCCACAAAAGTCCTGCCCAGCTGCCAAGTGTCTTTCATTTTACCACAAACTTGGAAGTGCACGTGTTTCTTCACAGAGTCTTGTAGTCCTGGTGATAGCTGCCTCCCCGCAAGCCAGTAAACACTGGTCTTTTCTCTCTCGCTGGCTACTCTTGGCTGTCACTGCTGCCCCGGCGGTCTCCTCCCCCACTGCAGCCATCCTGGCCTGGGTCCGTGGTGGCCCTCATCCACCCAGACACCCTCAGCAGGGCAAGAGGAGTGGTTCCCATGGCCTGCCTCCCTCCGCTTCTCACCGCAGTTGGTTCTGAGCCAGGGACAGGCTCTGTCTGGGAGGCAAGAAGAGCAAGAAGGTTCCATTCTTCTCTTCCAGGATACCAGAGACACAAAGCGCAGAGGGCCCCAAGAACACTAGACAGCCACTCAATAGGGACAGAAGCCTCTGCCCACTCCTGATGGAGGCTGCTGTGCCCAGAGCCTCTGCCGCAGCACAGACCTGGCTGCCAAGTGGCTCCTACCAAAGTGGCCATTTTCCGTTCAAAAGTCCCTTGTCCGCAGGGAAAGCCCGAGGCCTAGGGGCGGCCGCCTGTGAACTAGCAGGAGATGCCGGATGCAGCCACAGCCTGCCGGAAAAGAAGTGGGAGTTGCTGATGCTGCAAGACAGAGATCTAAACCGGAAGTGTGGGGAGGACATTAGGAGGCCCCAAAAACCAAAGGCCAGGGAGGAGCTTGGGAGGAGAGGAGGCATGCAGCGTGCAAGCCTTGCGATTTCCTTGGAAGCAGCCACAGAAGCCGAGGGCAGGCGAGCTGAGCTGCAGATTGTTACACCTCAGACCTGGAACTCCCTGAACTCCCTGCCTGGGGGTGACAGCCCCTCATCCAGCCTCCGCACAGCAAGAAGCGCCTCCCCAAGCCCCCACCTCCCCGTTCCCGCCACAGTTCCTGTTCTTTGCAGTCTTAGGAGACTCCTTTGTCCCTAAAATTTGACTCTATTTCTTCAGGGGCACAGTGGCAGGTCACCCAGAGGGTCCTGGAGCGGTCCAGTTCCAGCACCGTCCTGCCGCCTCTGTGAGTGTCCCCTGGGGCCACAGAGGAGTCGCAAGTGGGAGGAAGCGGTGTGTGCCCTAAACGGGGAGGATGTGGGTCCCAGGGCCCCAGCAGCCTACTCCCTCCACCCCAGTTTGGGGCCCTCCGTCGCTGCCTCCCCGCCCCTACCCCCTCCGCCATCCCCTGCTGCCTTTGGTATCAAAGTGACAGCTTTGGCCCCTCCCACCACCGCTCAGGCCTCCTCCTTTCATATGGTAATGGCTTGCTCTACACAGCCCTAGTCCCACAGATATGTAGGCTACCCCTCTCTCCCCATGCCTTTGGGAAACTTTCCTTCTTCCTGGGGAACAGAATCTGGACCCCGCCAGGGATAAGGACCCTGGAGGCCTCAGTGGGAGAGTTGTGGGGAGGGGGTCATAACGTGGCTCCTTGGAATGGACCAGCTGGAAGCCAGCCTGCTTTTCTCTCCCTTCCTCCCCGGCCGCTGCTTCCTTTTGAGCTGTCCCTGGACTTCTCACCCCACCCCCAGCTTCGGAGTTTGAGGTGGCGGTTGCCTGGACAACCTCGGTTCTTCTCCGTGGTCCAAAGGAGAGGGCTGCTGGGCAAGTGAAGCAGGGCTGCCTGCCCTGAGGAGCCTGGGAGAGGGCCATGCTGGGGTCCCCTCTGTCAGGGAGGGCTGTGGACAGGGGCTGAGGGGCCACTCAGAGGCACCAGGATGGATACAGACTCCAGGCCTGCCGCTCGTAGCCGAGTGGCCAAGCTATTAAACCTCTGTCTCCATTTCCTCTTTCAGAAGGGACTGCAGAGTCTGCAGGTGGCGCGCACATTCATCATGATGCTGAAGAGATGAGCGAAGTGCTTGGTCTAGGGCCCAACACACTCATCTGGAAGCATGTCAGGGGAGCCGTGGGACAGCTGCCATGACAGTGGCCCCGGATTCATGAAGAGTCTGAAGAGAGCTCTCCAGGGGGGCAGACTCAGTCTTCTCCATCTTCCTGGGCAGCACACAGCCACACACACACAGATGCAATCTGCCTCAGAGCAGCCACCTCCACCTCCCTTAGCTTAGCTCAGGTGAACTGTCACTTCCTCCAGGAAGCCCTCCCTGACAGGTCAAACATCTCCCCACCTTCCCGTCTGGTCCCTTACCTGACAGGCCTGCCCCTTACACAGAATCAGATACCTGGATCTCCCCAGCTCACTCCAGGCCAGTGCAGTGCTAAGCCCTCCTTTGCCTGCTCCCCTGGAAGTGGGCTGAAGGCCTCCTCACCCACACTTTCATTCCAGAGCTGGGTCCTGGGAATCAGGGATGGCCAGGGCTATCCCAGGAGCCTGGGGGGACACCACTGTGCTGCCAGCAGGGCCGAGTCTGGAGGGTGGATATAGTTCCAGTTGTCTCAGAATGCTTGCCCCTGCTGGGGGCCTCCAGCTGGACTGCCCAGAGGCTTGCAGGGCAGCTCAGCTCCAACCAAAGGTAGCTGAGCCCCACCCCAACCAGGGGCTTTTAGCTGAAAGTGGGCCAGGCTGCTGGGACCCTGTCTAGGACCAGGGAGCCCAGGGGCTCTCACCCTCTCCCACTGGGATGAGAGTCGCTCAGGGAAGGCAGGCTGAAGAGTCAACCTGCTAGGTCTGGAAACAGATGAAGTTCACACGCTGGGACCCCACGCCTGTGTGTCCTGAGGCGACAGGCTTAACCTCTCTGTACTACAGCTTATTTATAAAATGGGATGACACCTACCCCAGTTATTGTAAGAAAAATATACACCCTTTTGTCCCACTTGGCAGGAAGGGAATGACAACATGGAGGCTGAACTTGATTAATGTCCTCACAGTTCCCCAACAGCAGGCCTGCCAGGTGTGAGCACTTCCTGTGATTTGGAGGATTCCACATGGTTTCAGACTCACCTGCATCAAAGAAAGTTTTTCAATATTTTGACTTCTTAGAATTAGTTCTCTCGGGCCTCAGGGCTTGATAGAGGGGGGCACTCACTGGGAAAGCCACAGGAGCCTCCTGCCCATTATCTTGGGGTACGTGACGTCCTGAAGGGGAATCGGATCGAGTCTCCCCATTGGCGGGTGATCACAGGGCTCATGGAGCTCAGCAGTTGGCCCAGCCAGAGCCAGGCACAAACCCACGTCTCTGACAGCAGACCTGGGATTTCCCCTTAGACCAGTGTTTTCCAAAGGGCAGTCACTGGGTCTCCTGCTTTAGAATGATCTGGACTGCTGGTTAAAATGCATATCCCTGGGCCCAACCCCAGATGTAATGAATCAGACTATCCAAAGCTGAAGCCAAAGAATTTGCATTCTTTTTTTTTTTTTTTTGAGATGGAGTCTTGCTCTGTTGCCCAGGCTGGAATGCAGTGGCTCA
The DNA here is from genome assembly GCF_000951035.1 of Colobus angolensis palliatus. Taxonomy (NCBI): domain Eukaryota; kingdom Metazoa; phylum Chordata; class Mammalia; order Primates; family Cercopithecidae; genus Colobus; species Colobus angolensis. The sequence goes on from NW_012118733.1 coordinate 564,545, forward strand.
ATCTCAGTTCACTGCAACCTCTGCCTCCCGGGGTTCAAGCGCTTCTCCAGCCTCAGTCTCCTGAGTAGCTGGGATTACAAGCACATGCATCACGCATGGCTAATTTTGTATTTCTAGTAGAGATGGGGTTTTGCCATGTTGGTCAGGCTGGTCTCAAACTCCTGACCTCAAGCGATGTGCCCACCTCGGCCTCCCAAAGTGCTGGGATTACAGACATGAACACCTGGCCGACTGTACCCTTTCAATGTGTGGATTGTATGGTATGTGAATTAGGTCTTGATAAAACTGTTATTCATGTTAACAAGGTGCATAAGGAAGCTTTCATGGCTGATAGATGTCACTATGATGATTGTGATGCAAGTTTCATGGGTATAGACATATGTCAGAATCTACAAAACTGTATAGTTTATGTGTAGTTTATTTGTACATCAATTACAATTCAGTAAGAATGTTTCTAAAAATCACCTACAGTGAACATCTAGAAATAAGCACAATTCACACGGTGGTCCACCCTCCCGGTCCCTTTTCTATAAACACACATAGTTTATTTTATATAATGGGTCGTCCTGCCTTTTTCCACTTTATATCGTAAGCATCTTTCCGAGTCACTAACTCTGTATGGTGGATGGTCACATAGCATTTTCTGTGCAATAATGTCATTAGTTTATTTCCATACAGGGGTATTTGAAATGAGACAACTGAAGTGTTTCGGGTTACAGGGTCACCCCCTTCCTGTCCCTACCTTAGACTCCCAACCCCATCGCTGCACCTGGCCTGGCGTCCTCTGGAAGGAACCTCAGATTTGGAGCCTCTGCCAGGGCAGGGAGCCTGTCGGAACCAGCCCAGGGCCAGCCAGCTCATTCCTGGAATTCCTGCCTCTTCCTACTGCCCTGGGTTGGCACCAGGTGCTGAGTGGGTCTCAGGCCAACTGTGGGCATGGGCTCGATGCCGCTGCTTCCTCCTCCACATCAAGGCATCAGCCATACCTCATCCCAAAAGGCAGAGAGGAAATCAGCTAAGTCCTACGCCCAGCTCTGTGCTGGCTTCTGAAGGGAAGACACAGTCACTGATCGGCACTTTTGGTTCCTGTGTCCTCCTAAAACAAATGTGAACCACCATGTACCTTTCACATGGTTTTATGTCTAGCTCTCAATTGGTATCACAAGTGTAACTGTTACCAAGTATATAATGTGGGACATTATTTTCATGCTTCAAATATATTTAGGGCTGCCGGGCGCCGTGGCTCAAGCCTGTAATCCCAGCACTTTGGGAGGCCGAGACAGGCGGATCACGAGGTCAGGAGATCGAGACCATCCTGGCTAACACGGTGAAACC